>NC_056748.1:378117451-378119805 GCF_019279795.1 Protopterus annectens
TTTTTTTTTTTTTTTGGTAAATCATTGAGGATTGTAGTCAGTCAGTAAAGCCAGACCTTATAGTTTCACACTTCTTCTTGCTCAGAAAATGCACATTGATGGAAAACATCTTGGACTGTTTACTTTTTAAGTGAGTTAGAGTTGTATTTAAAAATTGTCCCTGATTTTAGGTCTTTGTCTACCAGTTATTGTTGGCCTAGTCTGGAATTCTTAAGCAAATAAGTAAAGAGGTATGCACTCACTTAGTCTCTCAGTAACACACACACACACTATTGCAGAAATTTTTCTTTTTTTCCATATTTGCTAAATGCATCTTTTAAAGTTTTGCTCAGTAGGGGGAAAGAAAAATGGCAATTCCTTGTAACTGATACTGTGGTTATTTTTGCTGCTTGAATTTATTTTTTGTCTTTTTTTTCTTATTTTTATTTTACACAGAGTAAATGTCAAAGCTAAATTTAAAATAAAAGAAAAATCCAGATACAGTTTAGTAGCTGACCATTTCTCATGTAAGCCGTTGCCATTTTGTTGGTTGAAATTTATGCAGAGAGAGTGTACTGTGTTGTACTTGCATAGTTTTGGTTAACATATGCCAGAATGTGCAAGTACGAACTACCTCTTTCAGCTTATTTGTATCCATCTGGGTGGAGCTAACAAAATTTAAAGCCATTTCAGTATTAGTAATATGCCATGGGATGCCAAAGCTCTGTCTACCCTTCCTATGACCTTGAGCCAAATTTCAGATGGCAGGCAATGCAGCTTGACATCAGCTTTTGCTTAGCTGCTTAGTTAATACGGAGTATAAACTACAGTTAATTTAAAAGGACTTTAAATGGAGCCTTCATAAGTATTTAAATAGAGACTGTGGTGAGATTTAGCACATCTGATGTGTGGCTGGTAATGTACCAGGCTAGGCAACTTGGCATATGGGCAAGATAAACACTCATTAAAATAAGCAAGTTCATGTTTCATTAGTTGTATAGGCCACCCTGTAGCAAGATATTGTATAGGTTATGCTTGCATGTAGTGCACTTTTTAGGACCAGTGTGCTGGTATTGTTTGTATCCTGACACGTCAACATTGCATCGAGTCTGCTTTGGTGAGGGTCATTGTAACAGTAAATCACAAAGTTTGTTGCTATTCACCTTGTATGTCCCAATTTTCCTTTTTAGTATTTCTTCAACTAGTGGCATATTGCCATCTAGGAAATTACTGGTGCCATTTGCCAGCTTAGGTACGGACATAAATGACGTCAGACTATTATATAGCCTATTGTTCTATTTGCTTTTAAATTCATTACCTTATTTCTGAATTAGTAAAGCCACTGTTGTGCAGCGGTAGCGTTGTCTCCTCACAGCAAGAGGTTCTCCCGTTCGATTCTCGGCTGGAGCGCCTTCTGTGTGGAGTCTGAATGTTCTCCCTGCGGTCGAGTGGCATTCGAAAGACATGCGTGAATGGGTGTGCCTTGGTTGAAGGTTGGGCATCGGGCTGACACCTCGGAACCATAAAAATCGACTGCCAATCATTAACGGACTGGAGTTCCGCTGTGGCGACCCCTAACCAGGAAAAGCCGAAAGAAAAACAAACAACATTATTTCTGAATTCTTGTTGATGACTCAATTATTGTAGTATGTTGCTTAATAACTCACTCTCTGAGATTTTTTTTTTGTCTTCAGTCAAAATCAAGTTCAAATTTATTGTAGTGCCTGTATCTAGGCATGCTAAAATTGCTTACACAAAGATACAAATAAAATAAGTTATAAAAAACACTGTCAGTTAAATGTCAGTAAAAGAAACCAAACAATATGTTAATAGTAATTTTCACATTCGTATTATCATTCACTGTTGTACAGGAACTGAATGGCTCACAGCAGTGGCCCTGGAGCTGTGTACTTTAGTAACACTTCCCACAAAACATTCTGGGATTCATGATCATAAGCCTCCTCTTCAGTCCATAAACATTTAGGCAGCACTGGCAAGCTCACATGATTAAGGATTAAAAGTTGATCAGGTGTTCCATGGACAGGATAGAACCCACACTGTTCCTGAATCAGAGACTGTTACTGAAAAACAGTTTCTTTTCAAACGCCCTGCCCTTATTTATTATTTTTATTTTTTTGTCTGAGGAAGGTGGTCCCTGTGTAACTGGAATCCACCTTCCTGGCCCTTTTTGAAAAATTAAAATACTGATCTGATTTGCCATTCCATAGGTACATTCCCAGTCTTCCATACAGCACTGAAAAGGTACATTAACTGTTATCACAACAATGTCCATTGCTGTCAGCATTTCTGGACACATCTTCTACCCCCCAAACCCACCCGACCCCATTTTGGCCCCCCCTTTTTTACCTTTTTTA
>NC_056748.1:378120305-378170305 GCF_019279795.1 Protopterus annectens
TCCGGGCTATGTCAGTGTATCAAGCCTGGTAAACTCTCCTCTAGAATGAGTAAAAACTTTTAAATCTGCCAACTTGTGTAACTTGATCCTGATTTACACTCTGGATTACCTCTAACCTGTGGAATTTGAATAACTTGCTTAGTTATGTAATCACTGTAAATATTCTAATTGCAATATGTAATGTTGTATCTGTAATCTTAACTGCTTACCTTGGAGCTTTTCTTCCCGGGCCTCCACTGAAAATGGGCATGCTTCCAGTCGGACTATCCTGGTCAACAAATGTAAAATAAAATAAGTAAAATCTTGACCAGAAATGGCCAAATCCGAAGCCATTGTGATGCTGGTACACGTGCCAAGCCTGAACTTGACAGCATTCAAAAGTAAAAGAATAAACATATGTTTTTTTTTTTTTAAGGGGCAAGTCTCCTTATGCCCCCACACCCATTTCTAATTATATATACCAACTTTAGAGATCACAAAAGAGTGGGAAAAAGACAAATTCCCAGTCTTGGTAATCCAAACAATTTCTAAGTAGATTGGCTTTTTGGTTATTCCTTCGTTGAGGAGTGATCTTAAGCTGTTAAAGCCAACAGAGTTAAGGGGCATAGAATCAGAGAACAGCACCAGGCCCTAAATGAGCCAGCTATGCCTCTGCTCTTACCTGAAAGGCCTGAATTCTTTCAAGTCCCTGAGAGGAAGAAATGTGCTAAAAATGCTTGAAAAGTTTGGAGATCACTTCCAGGTTGACCACATTCTTGTTTTAGGTTCATAGGTAAGTACTAGGCAGTCATTCAGTATACTATTTCTAGCCTAGCCAAAAAATACTATTCCAAGCTTCCCGTTAGCTTCTGGGAGGGCAAGAACAGTTAGACTGGGGGAGAATTTGAGACCGTCTATCCAGTTATCTAGGTTTCTGCTGATGAATATTTATCTCCTTTAATACAGTATTTGAGGTACCATTAGTTTATTTATTTTATTTTGCATTTTTTGACTGGGATAGTCCATCTGGCTGTGAGCCCATTTTTAGTGGAGGCCCAGGGAGAAAAGCTCCAATAAAACAGGAAGAACATTGGCAGGTACAGTGTTGGTTTTACATAGAGTTTAACAGAAGTATCTAGAGACATTGAAGTACAATATACAATAGGCACTTTAGTGAAAAGGAGAAAGAAGTATAGTAAAGTCATATATATATACTTTTTTGAGGGTAGAGGTCCATCTTTAGTTGATTATTGGAGTATACGTTAATTTTGGAAAGGAATAGGAGGTCATCTAAGCCTGGCAAGCCCAGTCATTCACTGAGAAGAAAGAGATGATCATGGAGCCTTTATTCTGGCAGACATTATGGCAGTTTATGTACCCCTGTGGTGAAATGGGATCTGTCTCACTACAGTGTAACCACCTGTGTCCCTGATCTGGAGGAGTACCTTCTGCATGACATGTCCGTGCAAGATTTCCCACACTTGACATGTGACCACCCACATCTTTCACCCCCTGGTTTTCTTCTCTGCAGAGTAATCTACACTACTCCCCAGCAGCACAAAGCCACCACAGGGGGAGAAGTTTGAACTTAAATTATTGGTGTCAGTCCCTTCTCCTGACCTCTCTTCTTGCAGACAATCTCTTTCCCCCTCTATATTTTCTTCTTCTACAGTTTCTTCACCTAATTGACCCTCTTGTTCTCCTTCCATGTGTGTGTTTTCTTACCTTTCCCCTCCTTTTTAATAAATTTACTGTTGGCTCTTAAAGATCAATGCATAAGTGTTACTTTTTGTACAACCGGCATTCAACCCACACTTTCTTGCTTTATGTCCTTTCTCTACATAGTGGTTACATCTTATATTGCCACAATCATTAATTAAAAGAGAAGAGTCCGCACAAAAGAAATGTGATTTATGCTGACCAGCATATCATTACAGCCGAGTGACGTCTGCAGGCATTTATGCTGTTACCTCCTCCTGCGCCTCTAGGCATCAAATATTGCCTGTACATATTTGCATTAATATTTTATCTTGAAGCAGGTATGATGGCAAACACAATTGTATTGATATATGACCTGTATCAATAACTATTTGTTAGAACTGTAAGGTGATAACCTCATTCTTTAAAGGCTGAAGGTACACCCACTGGGAGTTAAAGGTACACACTCAAAAGAGCTCTACTGGAGGAAATGTGTCCCTCTGTGACCAGCCACAAGTATAACACTTGGCAAGTATTTCTCCTTTTTTTTTTTTTTTTCACATTTCAAAACAGCTTCCACCCTCCACCTTCTCTTCCGTAACGTTTTTCTTATCTCTGACTTTCACGTGTTTATCAACAGTTTTACACAAATTCTGCATTTTTAAAACCCTCTTCCTCTATTTCATCAACTCTAAAATGTAAAGTAACATTTTTAACATTTAAGTTAATACCAGAAAACAAATAATTGTGCATAGATAAATGTACTTTTTGTTGCACTGTTCCAGAAATTTCATCAGTCCTTCAGTTTTCGATGTTAAGTTACGAAAAGTCTCTGAACAGTTACCAGTTGGTCCCATACATAGTGTCTGTCTATTAGTGTCACTTTTTGTTCTTAGTCTCACAGTCGGCCTTCTTTTCAAAATAATTTTACTTACAGTTGGTTGCTCCCTCATTTATTGCCTGCTGTCAGTGCTGCATATGTTTTAATTAATTCATTTTCTGCTGCCACAGAACCAGACTCCTCAGTTTGTCACTGTTTCCTCTTTTACTTTCGGCCACCACTGTATAAGTACTAACTGCTACATTCTCTGCTGCTACATCACCTGCTTCCTTCTCCACATTACCATCCTCAGCACTTGTGAAAAATGTATCTTCCATCTTACCCCATGAAACAGCAGAACTGTCACCTGGATCATCCTGCTTGATTATTTTCAGCAGACCATCATTTGCAAGCCTTCTAAATGACAGTTTTGTTATTCGCACCACTCCAACAAATTCACTCATTTCATTCTCCAATGAGACATGTAAATGCTGCTTATTTGTATCATCTGCCACACATGAATCTCCATTTGCATTCTGATGCTCTATACTGAATAAAATTTGCTGCAAATTGTCATTTTTTTTTACCTACAAACTGTGCTTCCCTTAGGCCTCTACTTGCTGCTGCTGGAACCCTCTTGCACCATCTAGCAGCTCCAATGAGTAGGGAAGGTTCCCTGATGCAAGAAGTATAAATATCACCTCTGTTCCCCCTTGAAAAGAGGCCACTTGTTTAGTGAGACTGACCTGGTCAATAAAGGATGAATGAATGAGTGAATAAATAAAATCCAAGCTTGTTGTCACTTTGTTGGTATTGACCAAGAAAGGGTTGATATTCTATTTAAAATTATTGTTTTTTTTTGGTTTGTGTGGTTGGGAAGATGTGGAGATGTGTTATATAGTACATAATAGGTGATAACAAGGTCATGGAAAAACTTAAGTATTGGTTATAGACTAAGTGGGTGAGGTTGCACTTTGGATTTGTTTTTTAACGTCATTGTTAATATTTGGATTATTTCTGCACCAGTTGCGTGAAAGAATATTTCCCATATTATAGCACAGGTGACCTATGTTCAAGTAACACCTTGATTGATAGTACAGGAGTGGAAATGGGTGTGCTCAATTTAGTGGAGGTGAGGAGCTCACTTTGGTGCACCTTGTATTTGATGCCTGGTGGAGACTGAGCTCTCATAGGGCTGTAGCTGAGTCGCTGTAGAGTGGGGACAGAACACCAGTAGCGTTTGTTGCATTTCCTTTTCTGAGATGGGATGTATGTTTGTATGCAGGGGAAAGAACATGGGTACATAGAAAAAAAACCTTCCTTGCCAGCAGTGTGACTCTAGCCCATCATGCCGTGATTTCTTCACCTTCCGTTAACATTGGGTTTTATAGACCCGATGAACCAAACAGGGAACTGGGAGCAGCTGATGGTCAGTTGTGGGGGAGACAAAAACATTTAAATAAAAACCTTTTAACTTTTTATTTATTATTATTCTTTTTGTCTGTTGTAGTTCATGTCCTTTTGTGTTTATGTAATTGTATGACAGTTTTATAGTGATTTTCTTTTCAGATTCGATGCAGTAAATTTTAACGAACCCCCTACTCTTATGGATAAGTGCACCTGAGCTGCTACCAATTCAGGCAAATGGGACCTCACATGTAACTATTACTACATCACATATATGAAGAGCTCTGCATGCTGGAAAAGTAGTGTTGTGCACTCTTCATCTCCAGCAGCATTTCATTATTGATGTAATGACATTCGCCACATATGCTTTGATGGTGGTTAACTCATTATGGCAGAGGTGTTATCAGTGTCTGTTGTTCACTTCTAGGGATAGATGTTGAGGGATGGTAGCCAAGGATGGAAGCTAGGTAGATAGATATGTTGGTCATTGATCCTTCTGTGGCAGTGCTGACAACTTTTCTGACTTTCGTACTGCATAAATAGATATCCTGTCAGTGAGTGTAGGTATTCCTTTTGGCTGACCAGAAAGTGGTGGCTTGACTAGTGACCATCAGTAAACCTTTCTAATCTCAGAATTGCACATGATAAACTTTGTGAAAGGTTTGTTACAGAAGAGAGAGTGCATGCATGACCACACCTGCTTAGACACAGAGTTGTGTAACAAAAGATTATTTCATGCATTTTGGAGGTACTGAGCTGGGCACTGCTAGCTGTTGGCAGAAAATGTCATTCGATATTTTTCTCGTCACATGGTGACAAGAAAAGGAAGCTGGCATAAGGTTTTGTTGGAATAACAAAAAATTAATTCTGTTAAAATGTATCTTTTTCTTTTTTTTTTTTTGTCCTACCTACTTCAGTTCTGCAGGACTAATGGAAACAAAAATGAGTGTGATGGTTTCATAACACCAAGCGGATAAGGCTCCAAGAACTTTGTGGGAGTGGCTGGTTTCACATTTGTAAAACATGGTAGACTAATATGAAAGTGCTAAGGCTGGTGGTCAAGGAAGACATTCTTTGAATGTTTTATATGATCTGCAGTGTAGCAGCAGTATAATGACCTAAGACATCTTTGTTTATTTTGGGACTGGTCCATCAAATGTGTGAACCCTGTTTTGCCTCACTGTCATACTGATTAAGTAAGTGAAAATAATAAATGCATACACAAACCATGTTTCTCTTTTTTTTTTTTTTTTCTTTGGGTACTTTAGTTCCAAGTTTTGAAAACTGACAAGAAGCTGTGTTAACACCCAGAATGATGTAAGACTGTTTTTAAGTTATAATGTGTTTACATCATTTTGAGAAAATCAGTCCATTATCGTATCAACATTTTTTGTTCATTTTCCAGCATTAATAATTTACCATTCCAAGAACTACTTTTGAGACCCAGTAAATCCTTTGTAGCCATTAAAAGACTAACTGCTAAACCAACATATTTTATGGTTTGGTCAGTCCACCAGATTTCTGGTAGGAGTTTTTAACAACATAAACATTTTACTTTAGCTGATCTGCTTTAGTGAATTAAAAGATACAGCGACTCCATTTAATTATTGTTTTTTCAGTGCTCTGCTTTCTCTCGGGTAAACAGAAGTGGAAGTTGCTGGTCTTTGACCTTAAGCTAAAGTAATGGCTGCAGATACTGTGAAGCAGATCTTGCTTAACATAGTATATGTAAAGATCTGAGTACGACTTTAGTTTAATTTTAAGGCTGAGTAGTTAACCTACTTCTTCTGGTCCGGGGTTTTAGTCAGTCATCCTCCATTTGCCTACTGTACGTCTCTAAGCAAGTCAGTTAACCAAGTAGTACTTTTGGGCTGAGTCTGAAGAAGGTCCACATGAATCAGTGTTCTACCCCGTTTAACAAATATATGTAAGTATGTATGTGTGTCTGCATATGGGTGAACTACTTTTATCTAAACTCAACTTATGTAAACCAGCAAAACTCAAAAAAAAAAAAAAAAGCCGCACAGAGCACATGTTTTTGTACAGTTTTAAATGATTTTCACTGGTATGAATTTTTTAAGATTTATAAGTAGTATTGTGGTTTGCTTTATTAGTGTCCTGGATTGTATGAGCTGATGGTACACTTCCAGTATCTGTTACTTTTCTTCCACTGTAGTGCATCCATAGGGTTTTTATATTTAAATTGGGGGATGGGAGCACTGCCCTTTGCAAAAATATCAGTATTTTTTGTGAGTTTTGGTGGTTTAAATAAGTTGATTTTTGATAAAAAGTAGTGTACCCATATATATCACACACACACACAACTCAGAAGATCAATTTAATGGAAAGTCGAACTTCACATGGTCGAGACCATATGATCAACTTTCAGAAATGTGAAATGATGGAAAACATCAAAAATCTGTTTTGCAGGGGGCAACCCCTCAGCACTCCCCATGTGGGGGGCTGTGCCCCATGCTGCATATTATGTATACCAACTCTGAGATCACAGTACATAGGGGAAAAGAGTAAATTCCCTGATCCCCACTGTACCGTGATCTCCATTCAAAAGCTTCAGCATTTTGGAAAGTCAGTGATATGTTCTCAACTATATGAAGTATGACTTTATGTTGAGTCGAACTTCTGAATGGGACACGTACACACACCACACTTAATTCCACTCACTCCAGCTCAGAGTATACATTCCTGCAGGAGTTGCAGAGTAGCAGTTTAATGCACACAATTATGTGACCTTTAAATTCTGCGTTTTATGATCTTAAAATGTTGTTGGGCACATTAGTAATTGTATTTTACCTATAACATCCAAAAATCATACTGCTCTGAAACAATTTATTTATGTTTTATTGAAATTGTTGAGCAAGAATAGCCTCATTGGACCAAAGTCCATTTTCAGTGGAGGCCTAGGGAGACGGCTAACCTACCCAGCAGTGTAAACATTGATTCTAAGTGATGCTCACTGTTGATTTGAGACCCCAAGTTCAAAATAGGGAAAAAGGGGGTTTGATGCTGATGCCAGTATGATGTACATAAAGACGAGTGCATACAAAAAGTAAAAATATCAGCAAACCTTATATATGTGCATTATTAATTGTAAATTCAACAAGTTTCATTTACCTTACAGCTGGAAGATTTTTACTGTTAGTGGTTGACAGCTTAAAATTGTTATTGTTTTAATATACCTGCTGAAAACTTTCAGTAACAGAGTTGGACTTCCAGGCAGTAATTGTTAGCTGTTAAGATCGTGCCATCTGTTGCAGCAGTTGTAGTGCATGGAGGCTGCATCTGAAAGGCATTGCATAAGATATTCAGGCAAAAGTCTATCAGCAAAACAGCAACATTGTAAATGAGTGGGTAATCTTGTCCTGATAAAAGCACAGACAGAACAAGGGAAGATGTAGTCAACAAAAGCTATGGAGATTTATACTATAGGCACCAGTACCACTACAGTGACGCCACTTCTGTGTGTCACTCGTGTTCCACTGTTGTAACAGAAAGGAAAATGAAGCAATTGGAAGAACCCATGTCTTGCCTCCCTGGTCACCTGCTGACTGTGGTACATTGAGTCATTATGGGTGCACTCCCAGTGTGTGTGCTACTGCAGGTGGCTGTGGCACAGAATGATGGACAGTGCAAGTCATGACACCATCTTTTTTTGTTGCAACATCATAGCGGGGTGGGGTGTTTCCACACTGCATATCATAATAACATGCATTATACAATTCCTCCCCTAAAACGTGCACGCTGATTGGCCAGCCCAACCAGCGTGCCCGTTGTAAATCCCTCAATATACTAACGGAAAAAGGTCCGGTCGCCCGGACTTTTTCCGTTAGTATAAAACACTGTCTCGCTATGTTAAGAGTTTAACATAGCGACACAGGTTTAAAAAAAGCAACGGAGATCTCCGTTGCTTTTTTTAAAGATGTCTCGCTATGTTAAACTCCTTTAACATAGCGACACAGTGTGCTTTTTTTTTAAAGCTGTCTCGCTATATTAAATGGGTTTAACATAGCGAGACAGCTTTAAAATAAGCAACCGAGATATCCGTTGCTTATTTTAAAGCTGTCTCGCTATGTTAAACCCATTTAACATAGCGAACAGTTAAAAGCATCGGAGATCGCAAGATCTCAGTTGCTTTTTACTGTTTCGCTATATTAAATGGGTTTAACATAGCGAGACAGCTTTACAATAAGCAACGGAGATCTCCGTTGCTTATTTTAAAGCTGTCTCGCTATGTTAAACCCATTTAAAATAGCGAAACAGTGCTTTTGCCCACAGCTCTGATGTACTGCGTAGGCATGCGCAGTACATCAAAACTGCCGCAGAATACCAGACAGCTGCGGAAGGGCAGTAAAGAGGCATTATACAATGCCATTGTTTAAGAAAAGTAATTATTTCTTTTCTTAAATAATGTCATTGTATAATAGCAATAACACGCCTGGTGTGGGTAATGCTATGTTACCACGGTTGGCTTTGTTTGGTCCTCGGGCCGCCTCGGGACCAAACCACGCCAACCGTGGGTAAATCCAGTATTACCCACACCCAGGCGTGGGTTATTGCTATATTATATCATCCTTCCTCTGATCTTTTTTCTTTCTTTGCACTCGCAGTATGCAAAACAAGCAGCTTGAAGTTTGCTTAATGATATAGTTGAAGTGAAAAGGACAGTACATACCCTACTATGGCCTTTGTGCTTTGTTTTCATGTCACTTTATTTTTATTTATTCCTGTTTTTGTCATTCTTAGGGTCAGTAGACTGTGTGTAAGCTACATGTGCCTTCAGCCTTTTAGTCTGCTGCCCTTTGTACATTGGGCATCTCCTGATGACCCTTTGTTTAAAGATGATTTAGGGGCAGTACTTTCTAATGGCAACTTACTACATTTTCATAATGGCTGCCAGGAGCATAATGTAATTCAGACTGTGCATGGATTTTAAGGTGGAGATACTTTAGAATGAAATGTCTTGCAGTGCTATTTTATATCTTCTTGTAATGTTAAAGTTCTGCTCAGATTTTAGTGTTGTACTGTGTTTTCCTTGACGTGTTCCTGGCACACATGAAGTGACTTCCCATTGCAAGGAATATGCTTCCTTGTACTTCTCCCCCAGGTAATTCAAACAGATAGGTTATAAAGTAACCTGTGTTATAGCAAAACGCATTAGGAATGGATCTAATTAGTCAAATTACAGAGGTTAGCTTTTTTTCCACATTGTAATGGAAGAACTTTATCAGACACTGAATACAGCACTTTGATAAGCGTGCAAAGATCACTAACATCTCATAGTAATACTGATTTTGTACTTATCAATCTAGTGATCTAATTAAATGAAGACTTAAAAAAATGAAATGGGTGTATAGTATCTGCACAAGTATAAAATGTGAAGCAATTTAAATGATAATATAGCAATCTAGTCTAAAAAAAAAAAACAATTGATGTTGTCTGTTTCATTTAACTTGGGAACAGTAAAAGTTCTAAACCTAATCTGGCACACATGCACATGTCTCTAAAGTAGTGAGTCAATATTTCATCACTTGATATCACCTCTAATTCTTTTTAGAATGGAAAAGATGCATTTAAAAAAAAACATGTGCTCATCCCTTTGCTTGTGTAAGGCATTTACCCTATTCTTTAAGTTAATATTCCTCTCTTGTGCACTGGACCTGAAGGACATGAAGATTTTAACAATATAAAAGCAGTCATGCAAGACAGATTGGATATGGTAAGCCACATTTTTGTTTCACATGAAAACTTATCAAAATCAGCAGTTCTGTCCATAAAGATTTCTTCTACATTAGGACTGTTTGCAACACACCCTACATTGTCTACAGCCAAAGAAGTAGATGCCAATATCCTTTGTGGTTTTTCTTGTCTGACGTGTAGTGCACTGCTTACTCTCAAAAATGTTCTTGGTAGTTGCATTCTTTTTTTTCCATGATGCAGGGTGTAAGACCTGTTGATTTTTGCATATGTTAATTTCCCTAAAGAACATTCAGTTGTGGGGACTTCCAAGATGGCTGCACACCGATGAACAGCTTAATTTCAGCTCTTTCAGTTTGAAAGTATAAACTGAAAGATAAAGGTTAGTGGTTCTGCCCGTTCTAATAAAATTCAGTTACTGGTTAGTAAGTACACTGCCTGGATGCCAGCAAAGAAGAAACTTAGAGAGTCTGAAAGAAAATCAAGTAGAAAGGTTGAAGAGAAAACAATGACTGCGAAGAATCCTGCTACTGTTCAGAAAAAAGTTATTCAAGCTCCATCTTTAGTACAAGAGATGACACTAATTTAGAGGAAAAAATAAATCATGTGTCCAGAGCTGATAAAAATAAAGGAAACATTATAGAAGTATATCAACTCAAATAAGAAAAGGCAGGCTGGAAAAATGGAAGAAGCTTTAAACAGCTATTCTGATAAACTGATAGCATTTTAAAAATCAGTGGTCAAAATGAAGAAAATGCTGGCTGAGTATGCTACTGCTCAAGAAGAGCTGTTTCAAATTTGGAGGATATATGACGGATTGGAGGAGAACATTTAAATGGGTGGGTTCCTCTCTAATAATTCTGTTGGAGCAGGAGCCAGGCAGGGGTGTCCTTTTTCCCCTTTCTTTTTTGCACAATATTTAGAACCATTGGCAAAGAAAATAAGAGACTCAGAAGTTCAAAGATATATTTGATTATAGTAGCCAAGAAAAGCTGACTGTCTCTGCAGATGATGTTTTATACCTGATAAAACCAGAAAAGCACATTTCGGTGTTGTAGAACATTTTGAAGCAGTTTCAAATCTTTTTCGGATGCAAAATCAATGAAGCTAAAACAAAGGCAGTAGTGGTAAATTATGTACCTACATACGAACTCGTTCAGCAATATTTAAGAGAATGGATTAAAAAGGATTCTGGTGTGGCAGCTAAGGATATGTGAGAAGAGACTAAACAAAAGGTAATACAAAAACTTAGAAATCAGAAGCTCTGTTGTATGGATAACCAGATGCAAGCAGCTAGTGTTTTAGTCCCTTTAGTTTCATACACAGGTCAGTTATATTTTTATCAACCAGAGGAGAAGTTGTGGATAGCAATCTATAAAGAGCTGAAGGATTTTATCTGGGAGGGGAAGACTGAAGAGTCAAGTGAGATAAGCTAATTCTTCATTTGAACAAGGCAGATTGGAATTACCAGATTTGAAGAAGCAGAAACCTATAATTCAAAGTGGAAAGGGATGATGATGAAATGTGGGGAAATGCAAGAAACAAGGAGACTGGGATTTTGGATTCAGATCCTTGAGGAGAGTAACACTAACTATGCAGAATATTATATTCTTAAAGTAGTAGAAAGTATTCTAATAACTAAGCCAACGTGGGAATGGAGAACGGAGATTCTGCTGATAGGGATAATTGCAATTAGGAATACAGACAATAAGCAAGAGGGGGCTGGAATTTATTGGAGAAAACTGGTAAAGGAACCAAGGTATCGAATAATTAGAGGGGGAAGGTACTAGAATGGAAAGAGGCCAAGAATTTATTTGGACTGCAAGATAGAGATTACCTTCCCTATCAAGGATTGATATTCAAGTATAGGTAAAGACACAGAAATAGGGGTATCCTAAGTTAAAAAACAGCACTAGTAGGGGTTTTAGTAGAAGCTGCTGTTAAAAAAATTAATAATTAGTAGAGCATACAAAATATTACATGATAATTATAAGAATCAATCAGAGGAGGTTAGAAAGGATTGGGAAGATAGACTTGGATAAGCAGTTCACAATTAAACAATGGGGGATATATTCATGTCTCCTAAATGTGCAAGAGGGTCTAGAAGATTTAGGGTCTTTTCTTAGAAGTGTTTACGTAGGTATTTTTGTATCCCAAGTAGATTCCAAAGAATATTTCCTTATGATGGGGAAGAAAGAGGTAACTGGAAACATATTTTCTGGGAGTGTAATGAATTGGCAAACTTAAAAAATTCCCTGCAGACTGCTCTGTTAGAGATGCTGGATGAGCTAATTGGTTTAACCAAGGAAATTAGTTTTTAAGCTATGATAAAGAATATGAATTGCCTAGACATAGTAAGGCCTTACCGAGTCTGACTATGATAGCTGCCAAAAAAGCAATTACTAGAAAATGGAAATCGAAGTCTAAACCAACTGTGCTAGAAGTAGTGAATATAGTAACAGAGGTAAAACAACTGGAATTGGGACCTTTTGGGCTGGAGCACATTTCATAGGAAAAATGGAAATTGTGGAAACAATACATGCAGAGGAGGAAGAACAAGGTTTAAAAGGAAGTAGGATTCAGATGAGCTATGTAATGTTTGACTGACAATGACTGGATAGATTATAAGTGATGTATAATATTTGCAACTACATTTATGCCAAAATGGTTTGTGAAGTATATTTGCAACTAAAATTATGTCAATATAGTTTATAGAAATGTATGATTGCATATGTCATACATAATTTAATAAAAATGTTTCTTGTTTTAAAAAACAAAAAGAGCAGTTTCAAAAAATGGTAGAATTGCATGATAGAGCTCAGAGAAAAAACATGAGATTTTCTGCTCTACTATAGAAACTGGAAGGAACAGACTGTATTACTTTTACGAAAGCATAAATAAGCAACAGGACTGGCATTCCACAGTGGGATTTGTTAGTTGAAAGGACACATAGTGTGTATGCTTCAAAACTGCAATACTGTACATGAGAAAGCAGACAAGACCTGAATTAGTAAAGCTGGAGCCATACCAGCAGAAAATGTTGATATTGACAAAACTACAGCAGAAGCACAAAGTATTCACTTTACACAGGGCAGAAGACAAGCATACTCATACTAGCAATCAGGGACATTCGATTGGCAGGTGTGAGATTCAAGCTGCTTTATCTAGTTGTCTTCATAATATTTTTTTCTTGGAGGATCAAAGTCATTTTTGATGCAGAACATGCTAAAGAGGAAATACAAATGCTAGTCTAACAAAAAGTCAGACAGAAGGGGACCCTGCTTCTCGTTCTTTTGATAATCAAGCTCATAGAGAGACCTTACCAGTGAAACCTTTTTTTCAAATTTTCCAAATGAAAAAATGCTTGAGACAGAAAAAAAAAACACAGGAGTTGACTAGAAGAATCAGGAGTACCTTGGAATTGAACCCAGAGTCCAGGGTTGGGAAATGGAGATGAAGAGGAAGAAGACCAGCAACACAGAAATTATTGGATAGATGTGATACTCTAAAGCATCGATCACATTTGTGCACTATGGCTTTACAAGAAAAAGTGGCTGAGAAAGATTGAACTTTTGTTGACTTTATTAAACTTGTAGGGGGACTGAAAGGCATGTGCCCCATTTCACTTCATTAATGTTTGGAAGGACACTAAAAGGAAAAAAATAACCAAGTAAAACAATTTTTATTCTTCACTATACTTGTATAAAACATGTCTCCTTAAACAACATTTCTCATCTTGCTCTTTTCCTAACTGCCACCATCCACTGCTCTACCTCTCTCATGCATCTCCTGTATAGTTAAGTTTTAAACCTCCTAGATACGCCAGATTTGAACAAGCAGTCTAAATAGAAACAATCATATACCATGTTCTCTGTCATATGCTATTACCAGTATTCTTCTATATCATAGTAATAGCTTCCATCTCCTCCTAAATTATTTTAAAATTTCAGTATACCTCTCAAACTCGTTAGAAACCTATACAATACTAAAATCTCCCTTCCTACATAATTTAACTAACTTCATAATGTAATTTGAACTCCTTGCAAAACTTTGTTTTACTGCAATGAAAGAGCACCAAACTTCTTTACAATAATGCTTTCCTGCTGCTGTATCAAGCCATTTACTCCAAGATTTTACAGCTAGAACAACTGTATAGACATATAATTGTTGATGTAAATACTTTACTGTATATCACTGTCTTGTAATTGTTTGTTGTTATTGAGAAATGTAACTGTTGTTTTTTCTGAGAACTGTCTGAAATTCATGTAATATAAATGTACTATGGTGGAGCTTTTCTCCCTGGGCCTCCACTGAAAATGGGCTCTGCCAGTCAGACTTTTCTGGTCGACAAAGACAAACAAAGCATTTTCAGTGATTGCTTTTTGTAATAAAGATACTAAAGTAAACAAATACTTTTTTGTTTTAAGAAATGTAGGTGTTACAGTGTAAAAAGAGAAGAAAAGCTGAACAAAAGCACATTTAAATTAATGTGTTGTAATCTTAGGCTGTTGCAGTGGGTCCGGTCACCCGGACTTTTTTTCGTTGGTATAAAGTGCCCCAAAGCCTTTTTTTTAAAAAAAAAAAAAAAAGAGAGAGAGAAAGAAAACGGAAAAATTAAGACTTTCTTTTCTCCGTTGCTTCTGTTTCAAAGCATTGATGTACTGGGTATGCGTGGGAACGCAAGCCCAATATGCATGCGCAGTACATCAAAACGAAAAGAAGCAGTATACCACAACCCGCGGAAGAACAGTAATCCGCCATTATACAAAGACATTATTTAAGAAAAGTATTTTTTTCTTAAATAATGTCATTGTATAATAGCAATAACTGCCTCTGTGTTTGTGGTATATTGAAGCTTTACCCACGGTTGCCATTTTGTAATCACTCTGGCTTCACTCTCGTGATTAAACCACATCAGCCGTGAGTAAATCTTCAATATACCACACCATGTCGTCTGTTATTGCTTAAGTACATGTAACACAAATGTTGGAAATAAAAGCTGCCATATATAATAGATGGGAATAACTTCTGATAGTGGCTACAGTGTCAGTATTATTTTAGAATGTTAATGACCTCACAGGTTATAGATGAAAAGAAAAGAGTAATGAATTGCATTAAGAAATGCAGTGCAAATATCAATGAACAGGATACACATATGGAAAAGGAGTGAACATGTGAATTTGATAAAGAAATTATTTCAGTATGGATGTTCAGCAAAATATCAGGAACAGAGGAAACTGGGACTAATACTAATCTTTAGTGGAGCTCCAACAGTGATAGAAGAGGGAAAAAAATAATAAGAGATATGAGGTAGTAAGGGACTATTAGCAAGGGATGAGGATTATGCCAGCATGTATTTATATTCCACATAAAACTGCTATTATACAACTTAAGAAAATAATTGGCTTTCATCAGGAATATTACTTACAGCTGGGGACTGGAACTTGATTTGCGACAATAAGGATGTATCTGGGGGACTTATAAGGGAAAATATAACAGAAGAGGGTTGATTTCTGAAGAAATTTGTGAACATATTTGGTATGGAAGATGTGAATTCAATAGTAGGAACTCAGATAATTTACATATTCCTCAAGGGATAATTGGGCTAGACAAGACAGAAATATTTGACAGGAACATGTGCATTTAGTTGAAAGCTTTGAAACATATCCAGTAACTATTTCAGTTCATGTGCCATTAACAAGTGAGATAAAAATGTGGGGTAATGGAGCAAAAAAAAGAGGACTTTAAAGAATGGGTAGTGGAAATTATTAGAGAGCTGTTAAGAAAGACAAAAATTTCTTGGGTTTTAGCTCCCAGTGAGTGGGATAAAATGAAAGTGTAGTTTATAAATAAGGTAGAAATAAAAGAAAATACATTATAGTGAATAAGTAACAGGAATTATATAGAGGGGCTGGCAAAGGTTAAAGTATTGCAGAATAAGGGGAATCTCACAACAAGAAGTGTGACTGCAGTTTACTGAAGACAAAATAAGGGACTACCTGGATAAATACGCATGAGTGTAGAAAGACTGCTGCTAAGCAACTACTTTTTGATAATATCGCCAGAGCACAAAAACCTTTAGCATGACTTAGGCAACAGAAAGTAGAAAGGTTTTGCGCCAAACTTAGCTTATAATAAGAAAAATAACCAGAGATCCTGTAGAGGTATTAGAGATATTTCACAATTTTTATGAAAATGTGTATAAGGCAGAGAAACTGGAAGTCGAGAGCACAAATGGAAATATTTATGGAAGACTTCAGTATGCCAAGTTTAGATGTAGATGAAGGCTGACAATTAGCAGTTAAGCTGGGAAGAGATGAGATAAAAATGGTGATGTATAATCAATTTGCAGAAAGGTATCAGGGAATAGATAGTATTTCTGTGGAGGTTTCAAAGGTAGGAGGGAAAAAAGTGATAAAGATCTGGAAGGTTTTATTTAATAGTATTTTAAAAGGAGGGAAGCATCAACATCCTGCAAGAAAGCTGTGGTGAGTGTAACCTAAAGACAGTAAGGACCCATAAGACCCAGTTTCATATAGGCCCATTTCAATTATGAACTATGATTATAAACTGTTTATTTATATAACAGCTAAAGAATGGCAAAGGTGTTGCCAGAATTGATAGATATGGACTAATGTGGTTTTATGGAGGGAAGGCAAACACTTGACAATATTAATAGAACAATGATGATGCAGACTGAAGCAAAATATAAGAAAATACTGCTGCTGTTGGTGGGTGGTGTTGCTGAGAAAGCATTGTACATAGTAATAAGCTGGGATTTTGAGTTGGGCTATGGAAGCATTTGCATTCCATGATGCAATGATAAGGTTAATTAGGAGAATATATGTGGAATCTGAGGCAAAAATTAAAGTGGGAGGGTTCCTGTCTGTCATGATGTGTCTGAACTGAAGAACCAGGCAGGGACCTCTGTTTCCTCATTGTTTGTTTGTTTTGTATTAAGAGCCATTGGCAAAGAAAATAAGGGACTCTGTAATCCAAGGTTATAATTGGAATGGAAATCAAGAAAAGTCTGCTTTATTTGCAGAAAATGTAATTTTGTACCTGATGAAACCAGGAAAAAGGACAGTTCAGTGTTTTGGAACATTTTGAGAGAGTTTCAAGTCTTTTCAAGATACAAAGTTAGTGAAGATAAAACAAAGGCTGAAGCTGTAAACTATATACTCACACATTAATTTATTCATCAGTGCCCTTATTTATGGGGACATTTTAAAATGAAGTATTTAGGAGTATGGGTTAAAAAGGATTCTATTATGGCAGGTAAGGATATGTGGGAAGAGACTAAATAAAAGAAGTTGTTTGCGGATGTGGATAGCAAAAGCAGTGAAAATGTTTTAGTCCCTTTAGTTTTATATACAGGTCAGGCATATTTTTTATCAACCAGAGGAGAGATTGTGGATAATAATAACTTAGCATCTGTCTAGGAGGAGAAGAGTGCAAGGGTCAATTGAAGATAAGTTGATCCTTCCAACAGAACAATGGGGTTGAGGGTTACCTGATTTGAAGGGATATTTTAAAAGTACACAGTCAGGGCTGACATGTATATGACACGAGCAGAAAGCTAAAATAAAGTAGAGATTGAGATTTTTGATGCAGAGCCTTAAGGCGAATAACAATAGTCATGCAGAATGTTATATAAAGTAGCAGAAAGTGTTCTAAGACCCAAGCCAGTATGAGAATGGAGAATGGTTGCAATTAGGAGTACAGAGAGTAGACATGAGGGGCTAAAACTGGCAAAGGAACTGTGGTATTAGCAGCAAATAACCAGAGAGGGAAAGTAATAGAATGGGCAGAGGCCAAGAAGCTATTTGGACTACAGGCTGGAGACTGCCATCCCTATCAGGGATTGATATCAGAGTATAGGCAAAGGGAAAGGAGAATACTAAGTGAAAGACCTGCTCTGGTTGAGTTTTTAGCCGAATCTGAAACAGAAGCTGCTGTTGAAAAAGAGACCGTTCATAGGGTATATAAAATATTACACAATAATTATAGGCATCAGTCAGACGAGGTTAGAAAAGATTGGAGAGAGAGACTAGATAAGTGATTTGAAGGGGGAAACAATGGGAGGACATATGTATGGCTCCTGCATATGCAACAAAATCTAGAATTGGGAGTTTTGCTTGGAAATGTTTGCAGAGGTATTTTTATGCCTCAGGCAGACTCCACATAAGTTTTCATCGGATAGATGGCAAATGTTGAAGGTGTGATGTGGAAGAAAGACGTAACTAGGATCATATGTTTTGGTAATGTAATGAGTTGGAAGATGTTTCAAAAATCCCTATAGAGTACTTGGTAAGAAATATTGTGTGAACAAATGAGTGTAATTAAGGAAGTGAAATTTTTTTTTTTTTATTTTGTAGCTTGGGGGGATACAGGAATGTGAATTGTCTAGACATAGTAAGGCCTTGTTTAGTTTAATTCTCATGGCTGCTGAAAAAGTAATTGCTAGAAAATGGAAATCATCTCTAAAACAAATGTATTTGATGTTCTGAATATTGTAACGGAGATAAAAGAATTGAAGAGGGATCTTTAAAAAGGGAAGGAGCAAATTGCATAGAAGAAATGGAAATTGTGGGAACAATACATTTATAATAATGTTATGGAGGAGGAATAAAGTTTGAGAAGGTAGGAACTGAGCAGTTTATGTAATGTTGAATTGCTGACAGTTATGCAAAGGAATGTTTGTAATGTATAATGTCTGTAACTAGGAACATGTTAAAATGGATTGTTTGCTGTTATAAATGTATGTTTGCCTATATCTTAAGTAGTAATTTGGTACAAATGTTAAAGAATATTCCATTGTTTCCTAAAGGTGATATTTTTCATCACTTAGGGAATCATGGGTGTAGATAAGTGCCAGTCACCTAGCCTCCAAAAGTAGGATTTTTTGTCTGTTCTGACAAAAAAAAAAATGGACATGGGCAAAACATCAAGTTCTTTAGGTCAGCATTTTTCTGCTAGCTTTCTCTGTAGTACCCAAGGGATAGTTTATTTTGAGGGAAAAAATATCATTATTTCTCAAAATCTTTTTGAGTTGCCAGCTGGTGGAGTAGAAGGGTAAAACCCTAATTATTGCAAGTGTCCCAGGTTCAGTTAGTAGCATGGGTGTCTGAGGCGCTGACAGGAAGGGATGTACTTTCATATAGCATTCCCTGTGGGGAGGTGTGATCCATAGAGGGGAGTATTTCTTGGATGTTACAGGAAAACATAAGGGGGGGATACCCTAGGGTAGGTCATAAATGAAAAACATCCCCTAGTGGAAGCAGTCAATGGCCTCACCCTCATCAGGACGCTCTTAGGTTCCTCGCCAGCCCCAGCCGTAGAATAGCCATAGTCAAAGAACAGTAGTAGAGGCTGGTAAACCCATCAATGGATGGGGGACTGGGTAGCTGGAACGAGTGAACTAGAAGGGAAACAAAAAAATTGCAAATTGAGCTTATTTTGAGGTTAACCATGAAGAGCTAAATGAAATGACACTTCACTTTTCTGTGTGTAATAGGTACAGACTAGTAAAGGATAGAATATATATTTATTTGCCCTGATTTGTTTTCTAAACAGCTTTGTATCAACAACACAAGCCTTTGTAAAATTTAGTGTCATGGTAATTAACAGCTTAGCATATAAATTAATTTTAAAGAGTAGAAAGGCTGAACCTGAGTTAATGTAAACAAAAAATGTTAACTCCTCTGTGGTTGCTCTACACAAAATAAAAAAGGTCATCAACAAACTGAGTATAGTAAAATATTGTTAAGGCATCTAATGAATTAAACACAAAGTTATTCCCATGCTTCCACAGCAGTGTAAAGTCATACCTTTATACTGAATTGACATGCTATTTTGTAAATAACCTACTCACATTTCACATTGCACAGTTGGGCAAGGTACAGAGATTCTTCACAAATTGAAAGGTTTCAAAGCTTGTGTTATGGACAAAAACCACAGCAACTCTCCTCGTTCTCTGTATTTGATCACTTGCGACTTAAAGTAGACCTTCACCTAAATTACAAAGCATTAATGGACTGATAATTATTTAAAATCTTTTCTTAGAATACACCCACCCCCTGATGGATTGCCTAAACACAAGAGGATACTTGATTTCAACACAAATGAGTATTAACAATACCATAAAATATGACTTTATAACTCAGGCTCTCACTCTTGTGAAATAAACTTCCCCTCTTAAATAGTCAAGCTATAGCTTTAGGAAGGAAATTGATGACTATATGGACACCCTTAATATCCAAAATAGGATCTGGGGCATTAAGCTACTCAGTGACTCAGTAGGCCCTCAGCTTCTTCACCATGATGCTTTATCCAGTGAACCCAAGCAAATTAATGACAACTGGACAAATTGTTTGAGAGTTGTACTCCCTGGATCTGTGGATTCCACTGACACTTGTTCATTAAGAATTAGAGAATTTAATACTTAACAGAGGCCCACAATATGTGAGATCCTATCTAGACTTGTTCAAAAGAGAACATTCCATTGTTAAAGTATATTCATGTGGTGTTACGGTTGTGACATGTTGACCGGAAAAATTGTCCTGCGTTGCTAGTAATGCATCCGTTATGATTTATATTTTTTCCTCTTACTGCCTGTCACCTGTTAGCCTTCCTGCAATCAGTTAGCCCATTCGTTTTCTGTGAGCTGAGGATCAATCGGTGGAGATCATAATGCAGGCAGCCATTGGGCTTTTCTAGTTGCACCTAAACATTCAGTGGCTGATGTGCATACTCACAAATGTGAGGGCTTGCCATGTCTTCTACTGTGGATGCGCAAATCTTGTATATTTTCCATGGAGGCTGCCACACAAACAGGGCTTAGGAAGGCCACAACAGCATCCCAGCTCATTGCCTTGTCCCACACACCTTTGATTCCAACAGGTACTGGCATTGCTGTCAGTCAGGGCATCCTCCTCCTCCTCCCCAGGATGGGCATGCTGGAATCGGGTACATATTCCCATCATACCAAAACAACCACCACAGACAAAAGTAAAAGCAAAAGCTGTTTTAGTACCTCTAGTGCCTCGGCAAAACTGCCTTTGGGGTGGGATGTTGGCATAATGGTTAAGGTGTTTACCTTACAAACACAAGGTGCAGGGTTTGATTCTCACATGGGTTAACTGGCTAGGCTGAAAATGGCCCAAAAGGGCAGTTAGCCTAGTACTAATCTATGAATCTATGACTACAAATTACAAACCAGTAAACATATATATATATATATATATATATATATATATATATATATATATATATATATATATATATATATATATCATTACTCAAACAACCCCATTAGTGAATTAAATACTTCCAGTTGCACTCATTATTGAAGCCTCTTGGTTATAAGGTTCCATATTTTAAAATATGCACAGTCTCTTTATACAAAAGCCTATCTTTAAAAGGGACAAAATCACCTATAGATTTCACAACGTACATTTCTCATATCCCTGATGTGTTCCTGTAACTTAACTTTAAAAAAACGCTGAGTCTGCCCTATGTAAAATAAATCACAAGGACATTTTAGAACATAACTCCTTCAGTATTACAGAAAAAATTCTGAGTAAGATTAAAAGTAATGCCATTAATTTTAGAAAAGTTCTTATTTACACACTGAAAAATTTCCATGTTGAAAAGTTCCCTTGAAAATGGGAATTTGATTCATTGCTCAATTACTTGGTAAAACAAATTGACTTATTTCCATCATCCCTTACATGGTTTCTCCAGGGTTGGGCTGTCTAGGTCTTTCAAGGCTGCATTGCTTTATACCACAAAGCCAGAGCTGTCTATTTTATTCAGAGTTCCTGGATTCAGTATGCAGTCTGCAACAGGCATAATGTAGGTGGTGGTTCTGCTCAAGTCATTTTAGTTTACTTAAACATGCTGTTATATGATTAGCATGGGCACACATGGATTGCTTTAGAATCCAATAAGATGTAGATGGTTATAATGTACCAACCAATACATCTTAAATTGGAAGGTATGTGCTAAGATGAAGGATAACAGGCTGTTGTGGGACACTGTGTGTGTGCGCTCAGAGCTCATTATTGTAGAGTGATATAAAATGGTGTAAATAATGTAGGCTTCGGCTATAAGGTTAAAAAGTACATATGTAGAAAAAGAAGCATAACTTTTCTCTAAGGCTATCATCTATAGTCAATAATCTAACCCATGAGGATGATAATTTCAGTTAAAAAATCTGCTTCATCAAGTGATGCATTCAGAAAATAGCTGTACACCTATTGGTATTGAAATAAATGTAAATATTCCTGAGGTAATGCTGCTTTTGTGGTTATTGTCATTATTATAATAATGATTATTATTACATTTCGGATTAAAGAGCTTGAATAAGCTGTTGTGTATACATAAGACATCATACATTTGTATTGTAATAGCATTTAAATGACGAGTATTGCATTAATTTCCAGCCTGCCAGCAGTGCTATATAATAAATACAATGTCTTGATCTAGATGGTACTTGTACTGATTAAAACTTCACTCCTTCCCTATATCCTATCAGTTATGAGTTTTACTGTAACAAGTTAAAGAAACATTTGATAAATAGCATTTAAAATAATTGCATTTGGAAGCCGCGGTAGTGCAGCGGTTAGCGTTGTCGCCTCACAGCAAGAGGTTCTCCTGTTCGATTCTCGGCTGGAGTGCCTTCTGTGTGGAATCTGCATGTCCTCCCCATGGTCGAGTGACATTAAAGACATGCAGGTAAGTGTGAGCTTCAATGGGCGTCAGACTAACAACTCGGCACCTTAAAAATCTACTGCCAATCATGAGCGGACCGGAGTTCCGTTGTGGCGACCCCTAACCAGGAAAAGCTGAAAGTCTTTTTATTTAAAATAATTGCATTTGGGTAACTACAAAGCCATCAACATATGTATGGCCAGCTTTTTATAAACAAACAAAAAAGAATATGCTAAATATATGTGTGTGTGTGTGTGTGTGTGTGTGTGTGTGTGTGTGTGTGTGTGTGTGTGTGTGTATATATGTATATATATATATATATATGTGTGTGTGTGTGTGTGTGTGTGTGTGTGTGTATATATATTAATATTTATATATATATATATGGCGGTTTACTATCAAAAGCATGAAAATCACTTATGCGAACGGTGTTTTCCATGGCAAATAATGTCAACTCGTGGTTCCCTATCAGAAGCCTGAAACACTACAAGCCTGAAAATCAAAATCCTGAAACCAAAAGCCTGAAAATTCAAAATCCCGAAAACCCAAAATCCTGAAACTCAAAATCCTGAAAACACAAATAATGCTAATATGTCACTATAAAGACACTAATATCTACCAACTGACCCTGACCCTAACCCTAACCCTAAGGTCCGTCACTATCGCACACTCACCTGACCTTCTAACCCTAACCCTAACTCACTTAAACCGCCCCTAACCCCAATATTTGTCACTATTGCATACATGCCTAACCTGCGCCCTAACCCTAACTCACTTAAACCGCCCCTAACCCTAACATAAAACCAACCGCACACTTACCTGAACCCAACGCATGACCTAACACCACAGGGCTAACAATAGGAAAGCCACAATGACGTCAGTATGACCATTTTGTGTTTTCAGGATTTTGAGTTTCAGGATTTTGAGTTTCAGGATTTTGGGTTTTCGGGATTTTGAATTTTCAGGCTTTTGGTTTCAGGATTTTGATTTTCAGGCTTATAGTGTTTCAGGCTTCTGATAGGGAACCCAACTCGTACATATTAAGTAGATTGTATTGTCGACGCAACAAAGTCGACAAATTCTGTCGACCATAGTTTGTAAATCCCCCATTCACATCAATGCTGTGAATCCCTGCCCTGTGTACGTCTAAATGGACGTACACATGAACGTCAACATTCCGACTGTCATTCCTACCATGGTCGAGGAGGTGGCTGTCGGACATGTCAGCGTCGACCTTTTGACTGTAAACCATATGCGGCTCCCTATCACATTGTCAAAACTTCAAATCTCCAAAGACGACATGGCCGAGACCATATCGCCCAAGATTCAAATTGCCAAATGTTGTGTGTTGGGATCACCATACAGTGCGGACCCCAGGATTTGCCGTTTTCCTCACTTTCGTGCAATCGAGGAGTTGGTATATTTACGTTGTAGGGGGGGTGTGGGGGGTGCAGGGGGGCTTGCCCCCTGCAAAAACGTACAGGCAAGTTATGTGTTTTTATCACTTTTTCGGCAATTCAAATCTTCTTGAACTGTCGGTGAAGTGATAGTGATCCATATATATATATATATATATATATATATATATATATATATATATATATATATATATATGTAATATAATGTGGAACAGATAGACATGTTCTATTTTGTAAGTGTGTTAGCGGTTCAGCTGGTAGCACATTTGTCTTTGATGCTAGAAAGATCCGAATATTGTAGGTTCTAGTTCTGTGCCAGGTGCATTTTCATGTACTGACTCTGTAGTGCAGTGTAAGAGTAGTGTTGCACTCCTGAGTGTGCTATGCTTTGGATAAACCGTCTTGTCTGCCTGTTGGTGGCAACACTTGTCAAAAAAGAGAAGAGATACTTTGTGTCTACATAATATTTACACATTAAAATTCTATTTATATTAAGCTCTCCTTATTTTTTGTATTCGTTCATAGGTTCATAGGTTCATACTAGGCTATCTGCCCTAGGGCATTTATAAGCCTAGCCAGAATGTGTTTGGCTTTCGCCACCCATTTTAAATTTATTTTGCTATGCCCTTTTTCGAGGTTAGTATACTGTGCCTCTAACAGTGACACAGAAGTGATACCCGGGATAAACCTACGCTCTCCCATCCACTCATCAAGATTCCTCTTGAAGAGAGTCAATGAGGGACTCTGCCTAACCTGGACTGGGATTTTATTCCAGAGTGAAGGGAGCCTCTGGGTTATGAATCTGTCCCTCCGGCATGTCCTATTTATTTCAGTGCTGAGGTTCAAGTCTCGAGCGTAGAGCTCGATGGGATTTGGATTTTCTGAGGTGCAGCATGTCCATTAATTCCAGGTTGGACATGGCTTTATACATCAGGCACAGATCGCCTCTGAACAGGCGGTATGCCACTGAGTAGAGCTGGAGTTTCTTTAACCGGCAGCATATGGCATCTGTTTGAGCCCTTTGATCCTCTTGGTGAGGTACTTTTAGGGTCTTTCCAGTTGCTGCAGGTGTCTGGTAAGGTACATCCCAAAAGGGGCATTGTACTCAATTATGGGCCTGATGAGGGATGAGTAAAGAGGCACGATGACCTCCCCTGATCTAGATGTGAATCCCTTCATGATTAGGTGGGCTATATAAAATGTTTTTCTAACCACTTTGGCCACGTGGTTGTCAAATGAGAGATTGCTATCAACTTGGGTCCCCAGGTTCCTAATTACTTCTTCTGTACTTAATGGATTACCACCTATGTGGTAATTTGTGAACACTTTGTTTTTGCCAAAGGGGATGACTATACACTTTTTGGCATTTAGCTTGAGTTGTCTGTTTCTATGAGGCCCTTTTGGAGGATGCTTGTGTCGGCTGGAGAATCGATTATGGCGCCCAGTTTGCAGTCATCTGCGAACTTGGTCAGCCACAGTCCTTCCGTGTTGGCCTGTACCTCCGGGAAATATATACCAAACAAGAGAGGTGCCAGGACTGAGCCTTGTGGGACACAACTTGTAACTGGTTTGGAGTCTGACATGGCTCCAGCAATTCTAACCATGTGGGTTCTGTCATTGAGCCAGTTTGCAATCCATCTAGTGACATGGGGTTTATATTTAAGCTGGTGAGCTTATCTATAATGCCCGAGTGGGGTATTGTATCGAAGGCTTTTGCGAGGTCCAGGTAGGCTGTGTGGACCACCTTCCCCTCGTCAATGGCCTTGGTGACTGTTTCAAAGAAATCAACCAGGTTTAAGAGGCAGGATCTGCCCTTAACAAAGCCGAACTGGGTAGGATCCAGTGTCTGTAGGTCCCCAATATCTTTATTTATGAGGTCCATGATGATCCTTTCCATAGCTTTGCAGACCAAGCTAGTCAGGCTTATGGGGCGATAGTTTCCAGGATCCGTTGAGGCACCACCTTTATGGAGAGGGACCACTGTTGCTGTATGCCACTCTTTGGGCACATATCCTGTAGTAAGGCTGAGACTGAGCAGTAGTTTTATGTTTGGGTTTAGCTCTTCTTGGAGTTCATGTAGGATGCAGCCCGGGACACCGTCTGGTCCCATTGATGCTGTGTTTTTTTCTTTGGAGAGGGTGGCTCTTACCCTGAGCATCTGAGATGTCAGGGGGCAGTACTCTGCTGGGATAGATATTTGCCCTTTTGGTGGGGAGTTTGCACTGAACCTGTCAGCTAGGATGTTGGCAATGTCTGTGTGTTCAGTGTATTTTTTGTCATTTTGGACTAATTCTGAGCATATCTGGGAATTACCACCCAGATTCCTAACATAACTAAAGAAAGCCTTGTGATTATCCTTAGTGTCCTGTGCAATTTTTCTCTCGAAGCTGGCCTTAGGCAATTTTATGAGTGCCCATAGTTTTTTGCTAATACTGATCAGTGATGCCTTCCCTTTTTGGGATTTTGCTCTATCATTTAGTAGCTTCCTCCTTCTATTGTATAGTTTGTTTATGGCTGGGGTCCACCAGACAGGACGTCTGCCTTTGGAGGATTGGGTCTTGGTTTTATTTGGGATCGCATGATCCATGCATTCCTGAAGGTGTTCATAGAATGTGTTTATAAAGGATTCTGTGGTCTGGGCTGTATTTTCCACAGGCCCGGGGGCTTTGAAGGATTCCAACTCGGTTTTGAGGAGTGTGAAATTTGCTTTAGAGAAGTTTTTCACTGTGGTTTTCTGGGCAGGTGGTGGGGTCGGGATGTGAATATCCAGTGAAATTAGTTTATGGTCTGATCTTACCAGTGAGGGATACACTTCTGGTCTGGAGCATAAAGTCCCCATGTTGGTGATGATCAGGTCCAGTATGTTTTCCCCTCTTGTGGGAGTGGTAACAAGTTGATGTAATGGGATCCTATCTCGCCTACATTCATGACAGATGGGTTCGGAGCCGATCCATCGGCTCCGACTTGGCAACTTATACACTAGCACGAAGTCTCTCATTGGCTGGGCTACTCCCTATCCCAGGATGCACTACACCTGCTTCCCCAGATCTCGTTTGCCGCTTTACAAGCTGGACGTGGTCTCGACTTGGCTGGAGCTAAGTGGTTCTTTTTACCTTTATTGGTCCTTGACCTTGGGGTTTTTGTCATATATTAACCAAACAGCTGTTTTAACAGCTATTCTTTATACTATTTGTGACTTTTGAGTGCTTGAGTGTTTTCTGGTACTTTATTTTTTTCAGTGGGGCAAGGCCTGTTTAAGTTAGAGGGCCTTTGCCCTACCCTTGTGTACTATTTAATTTTAATTTCCCTTTGTGGTTAATTGTTTTTGGGCCAAGCCCGTTTAAATTAGAGGGCTTTGGGCTGGACTTGTGTCTGTTTGTTTGTGAGGTAAATTTTTCCTAAGTGCGCCAGTGTGTCTCGCGCTTTTCAGTTGGCGCTTTTTTGTTATAGTGCTACTTTTTGTGGTAAAGTCATACTTGTTGTAGGGCCTGTACTATGTCTAAAGAACAAAAGTCAGGTTTTAAAAAATGCACTCGGTGCAGTTATAAAATGTCCATAACAGACAGCCATTCAATCTGTGTTTATTGTTTGGGGCCGAAACATCTGCAAGAGACTTGTAGCGTATGTCATGCTTTTTCTGCTAGAGTTCTTCAAGAACGTAAGAACAAGCTGATATTGAAAGGGCTTATCAAACCTTCTTTTGAGGAAGCTTTAAATCCTCCTGTTGCTTCCAAAAAGAAAAGATCGTCGGCACCGACAAGTCCGTCGGAGCCGACTTCTAAAAAGACAAAGTTGACCTCTTCTTCCTCGGCTCCACTGACTTCGGGGCCCAGGGTCGGTCTGCCTCGATACCTCCTACCCGGCTCCATTGCCTTCGGAGCCGCAAGTTGGAGTATCGAGAGGTGAATCACCTCCATCGGTTCCAATGGCTTCGGAGCTGGTGGAAGTGTGCAGCTCAGACTCTTCCCTCGGCTCAAGAAGGCTCCTTCGGTGCCGATGGTGGTCCATGATGTGGTGGAGTCGGCGCCGATAGTTTTGGAGCCATATCGGAGCCGGTCCCCTTCTCTCTCGGAGCCGAGAAGAAAGTCTTCTCGAGTGTCTACCTCCTCTAAATCCTCGAAACTGTCAGATTCGGACCTGGATAGGGTTTTACAGAGGCTATTCCAGTCTCCAGTGTTTACTAAAATGGTCTCGGCTCCAGCACAGTTTGCTTCGGAGCCGATCCCCCCTCCAACACATTTGATTCCTCCTCCAACCTCTTCAGAGCCGTTGGAGCCGGTGGTGGTGGAGCAATGTGGAGCCATACGGTCGGAGCAGAGACCCCTTACAGGCCTCTCGACCGACTGTGCTTCCTACCCTGTTCTCCGGTTCAGGGTTTGGTACTGACCTCTTCAGCCGGGCCCGAGGGAATACTTTGGGATTGGGTGCTTGTGCCTAGTCTTCCTCTCGAGCATCGGCTGCTGGAATTCTAGTGCCATCGTGGCCTCTAGACCAGTGACCTCTTTGGATTCTGGAGGTCCGGCCTTTGAGGCCATGAGGAGTGGCCATGCCTTTGCCGGTTCAACAAGTTTCTACCTCACCGTCCCTAGATTTGGAGACTGGTGCCTCTGTTGTGTCACAGCCCCGGCAGCGGGGCCCCAGGGCCTGAGGATACCCCATCGGAGGTTCCTTCTTCCTGGTGGTCCGTCCGAAACTGCTTCGGACGAACCCCACGGAAGAAATTGTGTAAGAGGAAACACGTAGACTCCCAAGATGAGTCTGTTACATCGGATACTGACCTCGATGACGCAGAAGGGTCCCCAAATCATCTTCGGATGATATCTCCTTGTCAGATATCTTGGAGATTCTGAGACAGAGAGGTGACTGGCAAGCCAAAACCCCTTCAGCTGAGGAGTCAGTCTTCCTCAAGGCCTTTGGGGCCCAGCCTTCCGCCTCCTGGGTGTCTCCACCCGATGAACTCCTTGATTTGGTTTCTCAAGGGTGTGGGAACACCCTGATTCTGTGGAACCTGTGCCTGCGAGGCCCAATAAATTTTGTCAGCCCCCAGAAGGAGTTTCTCACAAAGGGTGTGCCTGTAGATGCTTTGGTGGTGGCTTCTGCCACACAGCAGGGCGTGGCAGGGGCTTCGACGCTATTCATCCTCCTAATAAGGACTCTAGGAGTATGGATAGGTACGGGAAGCACCCTGACCTCAGCGGCGTTTACCTTACGGTCGCTGAACTAGTTGTGTCATTTTACGAGGCTCCAAAGAGATCTTCTCAAAGAGCTAAATGACTCTCTTGTTGGTAATCTACCTGAGCCGCTGGCCCCGACTGTTGGCGTTCAGATGACTACCCTTTTTCCCACCGTTAACTCGTCCATGAGGCTCATTTTATGCGGCCGAAGGCGAGTAGAGCAGCGGAACAGGCGTTGCCCTCAGGAGGCAAGCCTGGTTACGCTTGTGTTCGCTCACGGAGGCCTTCAAGTCTTCCTTCACGACGCCTTTGATGGGTCATCTTTGTTTGGACCCAAGGTGAAGGACACACTAACTCGGTGCGAGCAGGAGGGCAAGACTTTGACTGCCGTTGGCCCCGTTTTCCCGCTCCTTCCAGGCCTTATCCCAAGGCTGGGAGAGGAGGAAAATGTGGTTTAAAAATCCCAAAAGTCTTTCTACTCCACCCAGTGATTCCCCTCCAGAGGCAGGGGGAATTTGGAAGACGCCGCCCAGAGGTGGCAGAGGCCCCGTAACTCTGGAGACCGCGATTCCTTTCGTGGTTCTTCATACAACCAGCTCCTGAGTTGTTGCCCGACTGTGCAACTCTGGAGCCAGTCGGGTCGCTGCGGCGCACCCACAAGCTTGGGAATCCATAACAAGCGATCGGTGGGTGCTTCGCATCATTACCGGAGGATATATCATACCCTTCAACAAACCCCCTTTCTTTAAGGGAAATCCGGACGTACCACCCAGTCAGCGGGATCAGGCAGCATTAGAGGTTTCAAAGCTGCTAGAAAAAGAGCCATCCAGCCTGTCCCCATCGACCAGATCGGATCAGGAACTTACTCAAAGTTATTTTTGGTACCAAAAGACAGGGGACTTCAGGCCCATTTTGGACCTCAGTTCATTGAATCGCTTTGAAGAAGTCCAAATTCAATGGTCACTCTTCAATCTATTCTTCCTTTGCTGGAAAAATGCATGGATGTGCTCCATAGATCTCCAGGACGCTTACTATCACATTCCCATAGCTCAAGAGTCCAGGAGACATTTACGCTCCGCCTCGGAGCCAGTCATTTTCAATTCCGAGCACTGCCCTTTGGTCTCACCACAGCCCCCAGGGTGTTCACCAAATGTCTGGCAGTGGTAACTGCTCACCTGAGAAGTCTGGGATTCCAGGTGTTTCCTTATCTAGACGACTGGCTCCTTACTGCCACCTCTGAGCATCTACTACTCCAAGCGCCAGAGCCACGCTCACCTTGGGCCGTTTCTTGGGGATCACGTTCAATTTGCAAAAATCTGTACTACAGCCATCTCAGCGTATTACTTTCATAGGCGCAGACTTAGACACAAAAAGAATGCGCGCCTATTTACCGGCAGCAAGAATTCAGGTCTTACAAGATCAAGTCAAATCCTGTCTCCCCCTACAAAGAGCCCCGCCCATCGGATCCTACAACTGTTGGGCTCGATGGCGTCGACCATACTCTTAGTTCCCTTGGCCAGACTTCACATGCGAATTTTACAATGGCTACTGTCGGTTCAATGGTCCTATCGGGAACTTCCCTTGAACCACTTAATCATAATCACGGAAAGTTGCCGTTGAGATCTTCATTGGTGGCTTCTCCAATCAAATCTCGACCAGGGGCGACCCTTCATACCTCAACGTCCCATTGCCACTGTGACTACGGACGCCTCCCAGGTAGGGTGGGGGGGTCATTACCTGGACAGGTCGGTCCAAGGCACATGGCAGATCCAGGATACGCATTTGCATATCAATGTCCTGGAGATGAGAGCGGTACTATTGGTACTCCAAGCTCTCCATCACGCTCTCCCACAGGGCCCGATTTCTATCCTATCCGACAACATGTCGGTGGTGTGGTACATAAACAAGCAAGGTGGAACCAGGTCTTACCCACTATGCAGAGAAGCCATGAGACTTTGGCACTGGGCGGTAGCTACCAACCGCTTTCTAATGGCAACGCACATACCAGGGAAGTCCAATGTGATTGCGGACAGATTAAGCAGGACCATTCTTTTACCCCACGAGTGGTCCTCAAACAGAGTATAGCTGAAAATCTTCGACAGATGGGGTCTTCCTTGCTGCGACCTGTTTGCCAGCCCTCACAATGCGAAATGCAGAGAGTTCTTCACACTGTTTCCTTCTCAGGGACAGATTCCCAGGGACGCCTGACTCACATTTGGCCCCGGTCTTCTCGCCTTCCCTCCGTTCCCCCTCCTACCGAGGGTGATACAGAAGGCTATTTACTTGGAGAGTGAGATGATTTTGATTGCCCCGCACTGGCCACGTCAAGTTTGGTTTCCCTTCCTACAGAGGCATGCGATAGAAGGTCCATGGTTTCTGGATCCGGTGCCAGTCCTGTTGACTCACCAGTCAGGACGGCGTCATCCGTCTCTCAGGTCCTTGAAGTTGGCAGCATGGTTACTCCACTTCCATCCTTAGTCCGAGACAATGCTCTTTCGCCGGACGTGGTCCACATACTGTCCTCTTCTCATAAACCTTCCAACATCAAACTTTATTCCAGTAAATGGAAAAGGTTTGCCTTCTGGGCTCATGAACAGGGTATAGATCCTCTCACTGCACCAGTATCGGAGGTTCTGAATTTTCTGGCCTCCCTTTTTCAGTCGGGCTCTTCAGTTTCTACCATTAAGGTTCAATTAGCAGCGATCTCTAATTTTCATGCTTCTTTTGAACCTTCATTGATGTCTCACAAACTTTGTAAGGCTTTCCTTAAAGGGGCTTGGCTCCTTAGGCCTCCTTTATCTCAGCCTGTTCCCCCTTGGGATTTGAATATGGTTCTTGCTGCCCTAACTGCCCGTCCTTTCGAACCAGCTGCTACTTGTGATTTAAAATTTCTGTCTTGGAAAACGGCCTTTTAGTAGCCATAACATCTGCTAGGCGAGTTTCAGAACTTCAAGCTCTGTTCTGATCCTCCCTATTTGATTTTTCACAAGCATAGAGTTTCATTGAAATTAAACCCTGCATTTATACCAAAGGTGGCCTCCTCTTTCTGTGTGCAACAAACTATAGAACTCCCTGTCTTTTTCCCAGAATTCTCCAATAACGCAGAATATACTTTGCATCAATTGGACGTACATAGACAACTACGCTTTTATTTGAATAGAACCGCTCAAACGCGAAATCAAATCAGTTGTTTGTTTCTTTTGCAGCGAACAAATTGGGTCAACCAGTAACAAAAGCCTCCATATCTAAATGGATTAAAGATTGTATCATTTTTATTTATTCACAGGCTAATAAAGACCTTCCCTTTCCAGTCAAGGCTCATTCTACCAGGGCAATGGCTACTTCCGTAGCTTTTCACTCCAAGTTATCTATAGATGATATTTGTGCTGTGGCAACCTGGACTTCTCCGCACACTTTTATTTCTCATTACAAATTGGATGTGGTTTCTCGAGGCAGAGCTTCCTTTGGTTCCACAGTTCTCAGGAGTGTGTTCCAATGAGCCACCCGGGATGTAGGTGCTAGGGACGCTGTCCCATCTGTCATGAATGTAGAGATAGGATCCCATTACATCTTTTAGTTATGTACTTACCATAACTTCGGATGTATGGGATCCATCTACATTCATAAGTACCCACCCTCCTTCCCCTTCCATTTGGATTTAGAGGAGCTGTAGTCACTTTTTTCTTGGCGTTCTTTCTTGAAGAACTTTAGTTGGTTATAGTGACTAATAGTGTTTTCTGTGTTTACATGGGTGTATGAAAGCGAACAAACAAGATCTGGGGAAGCAGGTGTAGTGCATCCTGGGATAGGGAGTAGCCCAGCCAATGAGAGACTTCGTGCTAGTGTATAAGTTGCCGAGTCGGAGCCGATGGATCGGCTCCGAACCCATCTGTCATGAATGTAGGCGAGATGGATCCCATACATCCGAAGTTATGGTAAGTACATAACTAAAAGTTCCACAGCATTTGAGTTTATAAATTCTAGGAACCTTTGGGCTAGGTTGTTGGAGCTAGAGTAATGCTCCCAGTCTATGTTTGGGTAGTTGAAGTCGTCCAATATAATGGTGTTTGGAGAGACCTTCATATTTTCCAGTGTTCTCAGAAAGGCCGAGTGGGGTTCCTGGGTTTGGGAGGGTGGTCTGTAGCAGGCTATAAACTGGAAGGCAGTTTTACCCACTGTTAGTTGCACATGGATAGTCTCTGATGCTTCGTGCTTTGCCACCAACCTGGAGGTGTGGGTATCTTTGATGAATATCAATACTCCCCCTCCTTTTGTGGTTCGGTCCAAGTTTTGGGGCCGAAAAGCATGGTATGAGGTATAACCTGGTAGTGCTGGGGTGCTCTCGGGAGCCCTAAACCAGGTTTCTGTTACTGCACAGATATCGATGTTCTCCATGCTAAGGAGAGTTTCGAGTGCATGCATCTTGAGGTTTAGACTTCTGGCATTGAGTAGCATTACTCTTAGTTTCTTATCCCTTGTGATGCCTATGGAGGTGGGTTTGTCTTTTGAGCCTTGCCTAAAAAAGGCACTATGGGGGTAGCAAGAGCCTTTGCCAATATCCGAAAGCCCAGGGGTGACAGGTGCAAGCCGTCCGTAGCGAAGCATCGTGGCTTGTCGAGCATATCATCCCAAGCTGACAGGCATTGGATCCCCTTTGAATGACACCAGTACTTAAGCCAATTGTTGAAATAGATCATCTTGTCTTTATATTGTGGCATCATTCTTGGTGAGGCTAAGATGCTACTCAAGGTCAGGGTCATACCGGCCTGGGCTACATGCTCAGAGAGCTCCTTTATGTCTCTTTTCATGTAGTCCAGGGAGGTACGTCTCGGGTCATTCACACCAGCATGGACAATGACCGAGTCATATTTGTACTTGCCTTGGAGTGACCTGAGTGCTTGTGTATTATCTAACAACTATCCTTTCCACTGTAATAGTTTCTTCAGTATGTTCATTGCACCAACAGTTTCCCACGTTTCTTAAGCAGCTCCTCACATCTTCCTTTTCAAATTGCCAATATGGTAGAAAAAATGTCTGTTTTATTCCTATTTAGGTCAGATAACATTTCCATAGTTACATTAATGCCATACCTTTGCAAATGCGTGTTAGCTGTTATAGTCCATAAATACTTATTTAATTCAATTTGTTAACTGATATAGAGTTCTGAATCAAAAATCCAAAATACTGCTCTCACTGGTAAATGCTCTTGTGGAAACAACCAGTAAATATATAATAAAAAACGTAACACAAGAGCAAAAGCAAGGGTCAAATCTAATATTCAAAGCCAGATGCTTTTATTGGTAGAACAATATATAAATATAATATAAAATAGCTTCATCAGGTCACAGTGTTTACTTAACATAGACAGTTTAAATACTAAAACACATAGTAAGTACAATTCAAATGAACCAATCATCATCACACATCAATTAGTTCATTTAACATTTAAAGCAGCAAATACAAAAGTATATCAGTGCATTCATGACTGCTACTAATCATGTAAAAATATATAAAAATATATATGAAAACTAACTCCATTTAAAAAGCGCATCCTTTAAATACAACAAGAATTATAAATATAATATAAAACTTTGATAAAAAATTTTAATAAAAATTTTTGTTGTTAAAATAAATTATGAAGATATTTATATATATCTCTATTATAATTTAAAATAAATAAATATTCTCATATCTTTATATGTCTGCATTTTCGAAGGGCAGGTTTGATAGAGATTTTGTCATTTAGTCCTGAGCCTCTATCTGCTCTTAACCAAATAATCTAGTTATTTTCCTTCTCTGTATATGTCATTATATTACCTCCTCTTGCATTAGGTTCTATTACTTCTAGTACCCTAAATTGAAATTCATGTTGAATGTTGTGTAAGACAGTGTGCTTAGCTAAAGCATTCTGTGTATTACTTTTTCTGATGTTATAAATATGCTCTCTTATCCTGTCACGTAGTGGGCGGTTCGTCTTACCCACATAAAATGATGAACATATTTTGCAAACTGCCAGGTAAACAACGTTAGGTGTCATACAATTCACATGTGTTCTAAAATAAAATGTTTTGCCATTATCTGGATGGATAAATGTGGTATTGCTATCAATATAACAACAAAAATTGCAATAACCACATCTTTCTGTATGTCCTGAACTAACATGCTGTATAGCTTTCTTAGGATAACAGAGGAGTCTTTTTAAGTTGTTTCTATTCCTATATATAAAAGAGGGTTCTTTGCCAACTATATTAGAAATCTCTTTGTCAGCCTTTAGTATATCCCAGTGTTTACATATGATATTCTTGACTTCAAATAAGTCTGTTGTATAGCTTGTTGCAAATTTGACATTCAAAGGTGTCGGAAGAATATCAGTTCTGATGACATCCTGTACAGGACCAAAATAAGGTTTACCTCTAACATCACGTGAATCAAGGGCTTCAGTGATGTATTGATCTATTTCACTAATTTTGTAGCCCCTATTCTTTAATCTATTCCATAAACATGACAGATCTTTTTCTAAGCCTATTTCTGACGGATTTAGCCTAGAACATCTTAAAGATTGTCCTTTAATTATATTTTTAAAAATGTGGGGTGGATGCATGCTTGTCCTATGTAGTAACATGTTGCTGTGACAAGGTTTCCGATATACCCCTGTGTTGATGAGACCATTGTGTAGCCTTTCTACATAAACATCTAGGAACACCACTTTCTCATAGGAGTATTCCATAGTGAACTTCAAACAATTTGTCAAGCTATTCATGATATTTAAGAATTTTTCTAAGTTATCTACTGTTCCATTCCATAGAAAAAAGACATCGTCTACAAATCTATGAAAGAAGATGACATAATCCTTAAAAAACTTTTCTTTAAACAAAACTTCTTGTTCCCAAAATGCTAGAAACATGTTGGCGTAGCTGTTGGCACAAGGAGTGCCCATCGCTACGCCTTCATGTTGCTTAAAAATCTTATCAAACATAAACATGTTATTATAAAGCACAAGTTCAAGAAAATGGACAATCAGATCTATCAACAATTCAGAATAGTCACTACATTCTTTTAAATAATTTGTGACAAAAGTTAAACCTAGTTCATTAGGTATTACAGTGAACAAAGACTGTATATCTAGAGTGACAAAATAACAAGCATTAATATTGTCACAATGTGTGATGCATTCATAGAGGTCTACCAAAAATTGCTTTGTGTCACGTAAGACAAATTTATTTTTATTCAAAATAGGTCTTAAATGCTTCTCTATGAATACTGATAGATGCTCAGTAACCCACCCTCTTCCAAATACAATGGGCCTCATTGGTGGGTTACTTGAATCTTTATGTAACTTGGGAAGTCCATAAATTAAAGGCAACATTGGTTTCTCAACCATAAGGTATTCATATGTATTTCTATCAATTAAATTACTTTTGTAAATATCAGTAAGAGTGTCAAATACATACCTACAGGTGTCATGAATATCTTATGTATTAATGATACCATAAAATTTGTCTTGTAACATATCATGCATAGCATTCATGTAATGTTCTTTGTCCAGGACGACAACAGCAGAACCTTTATCTGCTGGCCTAACTACAATATTCTTATTTAATTGCAGGTTATTCAAGCTTTTTCTTTCATTAAATGTTAAATTATCTGATTTCTTTAATTTATTATATGTCTTAGTTTCATAGTAGTGATGCAACTCTTCCTCAGTTACTTTCAAAAAAGCCTCTACTAGATGGTGATTTACGGGTACATAATCACTAAGATTCTTGAATATAGGGCCTTCTCTGACAATGCTATCCTTATCCTTGAAGCTATATTTCAACATTAAATTCCTACAAAATATTCTTAAATCCATAATTGTGTCAGTAAGACAGCCAGTTGTCTTCGGTATATAATTCAGGCCCTTACTTAACAAAGAAATGTCAGAGTCAGTTAATTCAACAGAAGAAAGGTTAAACACTACCTTTTCTTTACCCACATTTTCTTTATCGTGGTATTGTGTAGAGAGTCTTCTGACAACTTCCTCTTTTGCCTTCCCCTGCTCATGGAACGTGACCTCCTTGGGCCTTTTTCCATGCGCACGGGTAAAGGGAGAGTTAAATTAGCATCAACTACATGCTGATTAGCTTCCTTTGTTTTAGGTCTAACTACTGGCTCTGAAGTAGCTGAAGGTTGTTCTTAACAACATTAACTTCAGGATAAAGATTAATGCTTTCCTGTGCACTGGAATGCACCAATCTAATTACATCATTAGAATCATTTAATTAATTGCAAGGTACATCACTTATTGCAAACTCTATATTATTATTTGTATTCACAATACTAGGTCTCTCTACTTCATTACTGTCAGGTTGTAAGCCATAAGTAGGTTTACTAGTATCTGAGTCATTCAAATTAGCATTATTAGGCATATTCAGACTGTCAGGAACATCTATAGAGGACGCTGAACCTCTATTACTACCAGCATTTCTCGTATATGTATTAGTTACATTCATTCTAGTAGGTTGTACAGTATTTACATTTATCTGTCCTTCATATACATTAGTAGCTAGTTTATCATTGTTATGTCTCTGCCAGACAAACACTTGACCTAGTTTAAAATCATTCAAGTCACGTATCACTTTATTTCTTTTTTGTTGTAAAAGTTTCCGATCATAAGCGGAAACACAGTCAACTAATTTTCAAATAGTGGATATACAATACTTTCAGGAAAGTCAGTAAATAAATGTTTTTGTTTAGAATTAATTTAGTCAGTTAGTTTCTTCCCCTCAGGACTAAAAAAGTCGATTAAGGGCTTAAGATACTCGCGACTGGTCTCTAAGTTGATGCGCTGCCAACGCGCTAACAGTTCTGAAAAATCAGTGCCTTGGCTAGGCATACAAAATACTCTCAAACCACGAGGCACTATATGGTGGTCAAGACAGTATCGAAAATGGGCACGCTGTGCCTGTAAGCGTTTTAGTTTAAGAAAGTCCTTCTCAATATCGTCGAGCGCTCGGTAAAGCGCCTGCATGTCTACTGTCGCTCCGTTGACGTCAGCTGAGCTTGCTTCATCAAGTACAAACCAGGAAGGATTGGAAATTACATTCAAATATTTACGAAATCTGGTTTCGAGTGTTTCTCTGCCCCGGTGTTCACTTCTGGGCACATAATCTAATTCTATGCTTGACATTTTCTCGATAGTCACAAAATTAACGTAGTAAACGAAAATGGCAACAGCACAGTATAAAAGTCACCTTACTCCGTTGTGAGCAGTAAAAACCAAGATAAAAAGTCAAAAATACAAAATACTGCTCTCACTGGTAAATGCTCTTGTGGAAACAACCAGTATATATATATTAAAAACGTAGCACAAGAGCAAAAGTGTCATTAGCTCATTCTGCTTAATACAGAGAGAACATTTGATAAGGCCTTCTGTTCCTCCTTTTTCCCTTTCAAAAAGTAAAACAAAACTTTTTTTTTTTTTTCTCTTTCGCCTGAACCTTCTTGTGTTCTGACTGTCCTTCTCAAACATTTTGGAAATATACAGTATATTTCAGAGCATTTGTTATAACTGTATTTAAGTATTTTTTTCTGGCTTTTTGATTATTTACTGCTTAGCGACTGCATTTTAGCCTGTTTATACAGCTCTGCATTCTATTTAAACTGTTTTTGTGTTGATTAACTATTTTGCACTTTTAAAAAGTTAGTTGTTGCTTAATTTTACCTGTAGGCTAACACACTCAAGTGCGCTAGCCGCTTAAAAGCATTTATAGCATTTACTGTCTGTTTTCTGCAAAAAAGAAAAAAAAAATAAATAAATAAAACATCTTGTTTTCCCGCCTTACTGAACTAGAATAGTCGAGTCTTCAGAGTTTGCTGATCTCTGGGCTTTGTCTTGGTTCCTGTGCTATTCCATATCCTTATTTGGATAAAAGGAAGCGTCTTTGTTCACCAGTGGGAGTGGGGAGCACTGAGCGGCCTATTTGTCCCTGGAGGAGTGGTTCCAGCCAGAAACTTGTAGTCTATTGGCCATTTTGGGTCAATTCCTAGCTCTTTTCAGCCCCCTGTAATAAAGCCCGCTTTAGCGTGCTTTTTCGCTTGTATTCAACTCAACACAGCTCCTCGTGGTGTCCTGCAGAGTTCTACAAGCAGCAGAGAGCAAAAGAGTGACTTTTTCCTGATTTAAGTATTTTTTTCTGGCTTTTTGATTATTTACTGCTTAGCGACTGCTTTTTCGCCTGTTCATATAGCTCTGCATTCTATTTAAACTGTTTTTTGTGTTGATTAACTGTTTTGCACTTTTAAAAAAGTTATTTGTTGCTTAATTTTACCTGTAGGCTAACACACTCAAGTGCGCTAGCCATTTAAAAGCATTTACTGTCTGTTTTTCTTCTGTTTTCTGCAAAAAAGAAAAAAACAAACAAAAAAAATCTTGTTTTCCCGCCTTACTGAACTAGAATAGTCCAGTCTTCAGAGTTTGCTGACCTCTGGGCTTTGTCTTGGTTCCTGTGCTATTCCATATCCTTATTTGGATAAAAGGAAGCGTCTTTGTTCACCAGTGGGAGTGGGGAGCACTGAGCGGCCTGTTTGTCCCTAGAGGAGTGGTTCCAGCCAGAAACTGGTAGTCTATTGGCCATTTTGGGTCAATTCCTAGCTCTTTTCAGCCCCCTGTAATAAAGCCCGCTTTAGCGCTTTTTCGCTTGTATTCAACTCAGCACAGCTCCTCGTGGTGTCCTGCAGAGTTCTACAAGCAGCAGAGAGCAAAAGAGTGACTTTTTCCTGATTTAAGTATTTTTTCTGGCTTTTGATTATTTACTGCTTAGCGACTGTATTTTCGCCTGTTTATACAGCTCTGCATTCTATTTAAACTGTTTTTGTGTTGATTAACTGTTTTGCACTTTTAAAAAAGTTATTTGTTGTTTAATTTTACCTGTAGGCTAACACACTCAAGTGCGCTAGCCGTTTAAAAGCATTTATAGCATTTACTGTCTGTTTTTCCTCTGTTTTCTGCAAAAAAAAAAAAAAAATCTTGTTTTCCTGCCTTACTGAACTAGAATAGTCCAGTCTAAAGAGTTTGCTGATCTCTGGGCTTTGGCTTGGTTCCTGTGCTATTCCATATCCTTATTTGGATAAAGGGAAGCTTCTTTGTTCACCAGTGGGAGTGGGGAGCACTGAGCAGCCTATTTGTCCCTAGAGCAGTGGTTCCAGCCAGAAACTTGTAGTCTATTGGCCATTTTGGCTCAATTCCTAGCTCTTTTCAACCCCCTGCTATAAAGCCCGCTTTAGTGCGGAGTTGCCCATAGAGCACCATCGGGCAGCGCCGGTTAAACAAGGTTAAACTATTTCTGGCTCCGTAAAGTCTGCTTTTCAATTTTTCCCTTAGAACTTCTCTGCTTGCAATCTAAACAGTCTATTCTCTATCTCAAAAGCTCAGCACTTGCTCCTAAAGCATTTTTATATAGGTAAAGCTCAGCACTTGCTCCTAAAGCATTTTTATATAGGTAAAGTACTTGTATACTAAACAAAGTACTACATTAGCCTAGAATCCCCTTGAGTACCCATTTCCCTATAGGTCCCTTCTGACTCAGTTACACAGCAAACTTTTTCACTTTTTCTAGCATGTCAAGGGTCAGTTGCTAGCGCCTCTCCTGTTCAGCTGGTGAATCTGGGCATCTTGAGGCAATGTTAAAATTGCCTCATGTACACAGACAACCCACTCCTTCTCCCACAAAACACAAATACATGTGAGAGATGCAACTATATAGCCAAACTGGAGGCTGAGCTCTCTCAACTCAGGACTGGCAAGACCAGACAGGAGGAGAAGGAAACCATGCACACCACAAACCCAGTTTCACATAGAACTATCACAACTGCAAAACAAACACATAAACACACAAAGCCATACTCGGAGGCACTGATCAAAAATCTACCAAAACTACAGAGGCCTCCAAAGCAGACACCCAAGCAACTGCCACCTCAAGACATAAGACATGCAACACATAGTTCTCAAAGTCAGTGTGCTAAACAGTCACAGCCCTTAAGGCCAAACACAATGCCAGACACACTTGTTATAGGTGACTCCATAGTTAGACACACTGACGGCCCACTCACCAGACTGAACAAGGAAAAGATCACAGTAAGCTGCCTGTCAGGCGCTAGAATCCGCCAAATAACACAAGCACTCAGGTCACTCCACAGCAAGTACAAGTATGACTCAGTCATTGTCCATGCCGGTGTGAACGACCTGAGACGTACATCCCTGGACTACATGAAAAGAGACATAGAGGAGCTCTCAGATTATGTAGCTCAGGCCGGTATGACCCTGACCCTGAGCAGTATCCTACCCTCACCAAGAATGATGCCACAATACAGAGACAAAATGATCAGCTTTAATAATTGGCTTAATTACTGGTGTCATTCTAAGGGGATCCAATGTCTGTCTGCCTGGGATGACATGCTTGACAAGCCACGCTGCTTCGCAAGGGACGGCTTGCACCTGTCACCCCTGGGCTTCCGGATATTGGCAAAGGCTCTTGCCACCCCATAGTGCCTTTTTAGGCAAGGCTCAAATGATAAACCTACCGCCTAGAAAACAAAAATGGAGAAAACTAAGGGTAATACTGCTCAATGCCAGAAGTCTAAACCTCAAGATGCACGCCCTCGAAGCCCTCCTCAGTATGGAGAACATCGATGTCTGTGCTGGGACTGAAACCTGGTTCAAGGCTCCTGAGAGCACCCCAGCACTATCAGGTTATACCTCATATCATGCGTTCCGGCCCCAAAATCCGGACCGAACCACAAAAGGAGGGGAGTATCCATATTCATAAAGGATACCCACACCTCCAGGTTAGTGGCAACGCACGAAGCATCGGAGACCATCCAGGTGCAATTAACCATAGGTAAAACTGCCCTACAGTTTGTCACATGCTACAGACCACCTTCTCAAACTCAGGAAACCCACACAGCCTTCCTGAAGACACTGGAGAGTATGAATGTCTCTCCAAACACCATCATATTGGGTGACTTCATCTACCCAAACATAGACTGGGAACATTACTCAAGCCCCAACACCCTAGCCCAAAGGTTCCTTGAGTTCATAAACTCAAATGCTATGGAACAACTAGTCACCATTCCCACAAGAGGAGAAAATATACTAGACCTGATCATCACAAACATGGGGACAAAATGCTCCACACCGGAGTATATCCCTCATTGGTGAGATCAGACCATAAATTAATCTCACTGGAGATCCACATCCCGCCCCACCCCAGCAAAAGACCACAGTGAAGAACTTCTCAAAAGCAAACTTCACACTTCTTAAGACTGGAGTGGTATCCTTCAAGGCCCCGAGCCAGTGGAAACCACAACCCACGCTGCTGAAACCCTTACAAATGCCTTCTACGAGCACCTCCAGGAATGTATGGATCAAGCAATCCCTAATAAAATCAAGACCCTTTCCACCAAAGGCAGGCGCCCGGTCTGGTGGACTCCAGCCATAAACAAACTCTACAACAAGAGGAGAAAGCTACTACATGACAGAGCAAAATCCCTAAATGGGAAGGCATCTCTGATCAATACTAGCAAAAACTACGATCACTCATAAAATCATCCAAGGCCAACTTTGAGAGAAAAATCGCTAATGACACAAAAGACAATCATAAAGCCTTCTTTAGCTATGTTAGAAACCTGGGTGGAAACTCCCAGATATGCTCAGAATTAGTCCAAAATGATAAAAATCACTGAACCCACAGACATTGCCAACATACTGGCAGACAGGTTCAGTGCAAATTTCTCCCTCCCTCCCCCAAAAGGAGAAATATCTATCCCACCAGAGTCTAGCCTCCCAAACATCTCAGATGCCCAGGTGAGAGCTGCTCTCTCTAAAGCAAAAAACACAGCATCAATGGGACCAGACGGTGTCCCCGGCTGTGTGCTACACGAACTCAATGAGGAACTAAACCCACAAATAAGGCTGCTGTTTAATCTTAGCCTTACTACAGGATACGTACCCAAAGAATGGCGTACGGCAACTGTGGTCCCACTCCACAAAGGCGGTGCTTCTACGGACCCTGGAAATTACCGCCCCATAAGCTTGACGAGCCTTGTCTGCAAAGATATGGAGAGGATCATAATGGAACTCATAAATAAAGACATTGGGGACCTACAGACACTGGATCCTACCCAATTTGGCTTTGTCAAGGGCAGATCCTGCCTCTTGAACTTGGTAGACTTTTTCGAAGCAGTCACTAAGGCCATTGATGAGGGTAAGGCAGTTCACACAGCCTACCTTGACCTAGCAAAAGCGTTCGACACAATACCCCACTCGGGCATCATAGAAAAGCTCACCAGCTTAGATGTAAACCCATATGTCACAAGATGGGTTGCAAACTGGCTCAAGGACAGAACACACAGGGTTAGAGTTGCTGGTGCCATGTCAGACTCTAAGCCGGTCACGAGCGGTGTCCCACAGGGCTCAGTCCTGGGCCCCTCTTGTTCGGCATTTATTTTTCTGAAGTGCAGGCAAACATAGGGGGATTGTGGCTGACAAAATTTGCAGATGACTGCAAACTGGGCACCATAATTGACACTCCATCAGACACAGACATCCTCCAGAAAGGTCTCATAGAAATGGATAACTGGTGCCAGAGCCATGGCCTTAAGCTAAATGCCAAAAAATGTATAGTCATACCCTTTGGGAAAAACAAGGTAACCCCTAATTACCACATAAGTGGTAATCCATTAAACACTGAAGAAGTTATCAGGGACCTGGGGACCCAAGTTGACAGTAACCTCTCTTTTGACACTCACATTGCCAAACTGGTTAGGAAGACCTTCTACATTGCCCACCTGATCATGAAGGGATTCACATCCAGATCAGGAGAGGTCATTGTACCCCTGTACTCTTCACTTATCAGACCAATGATTGAGTACAACGCCCCATTCGGAATGTACCTTACCCGACACCTGCAGCAGTTGGAAAGACCCCAAAAGTTCCTCACCAAAAGGATAAAGGGGCTCAAACATATGTCATACGATGCCCGATTGAAGAAACTCCAGCTCTATTCAGTCGCATACCGTCTGCTCAGAGGTGATCTGTGCCTGACATACAAGGCCATGTCCAACCCGGAATTAATGGACATGCTCCACCTCAAAAAATCCAAATCCACCAGAGCCACGAGAGCAAGAGACTTAAACCTCAACACGGATATAAATAGGACGTGCCGGAGGGACAGATTCATCACCCAGAGACTCCCTACACTATGGAACAGAATCCCAGTCCATGTGAGGCAGAGCCCCTCACTGACTCTGTTCAAGAGAAATCTTGACGAGTGGATGGGAGATCGTAGGTTTACCCCGGGAATCATCTCTGTATCACTGCTGGACAGAGGCACAGCAAACTAATGGGTGTAGTATTCTCATCCTAAGGGGTGGTGAAAGCCACACACACTCTGGCTAGGCTTATAAATGCCCTAGGGCAGATAGCCTAGTATGAACCTATGAACCTAAAAGCAAGGGTCAAATCTAATATTCAAAGCCAGATGCTTTTATTGGTAGAACAATGGATAAGCGCTTTCGCTATAAAATAGCTTCATCAGATCACAGTGTTTACTTAACATAGACAGTTTAAATACTAAAACACATAGTAAGTACAATTCAAATGAACCAATCATCATCACACATCAATTAGTTCATTTAACATTTAAAGCAGCAAATACAAAAGTATATCAGTGCATTCATGACTGCTACTAATCATGTAAAAATATATAAAAATATATATGAAAACTAACTCCATTTAAAAAGCGCATCCTTTAAATACAAGAATTATAAATATAATATAAAACTTTGATAAAAAATTTTAATAAAAATTTTTGTTAAAATAAATTATGAAGATATTTATATATATCTCTATTATAATTTAAAATAAATAAATATTTTCATATCTTTATATGTCTGCGTTTTCTATCCTAAGAAAGTTATACAGCATGTTAGTTCAGGACATACAGAAAGATGTGGTCATTGCAATTTTTGTTGTTATATTGATAGCAATACCACATTTATCCATCCAGATAATGGCAAAACATTTTATTTTAGAACACATGCGAATTGTATGACACCTAACGTTGTTTACCTGGCAGTTTGCAAAATATGTTCATCATTTTATGTGGGTAAGACGAACCGCCCACTACGTGACAGGTTAAGAGAGCATATTTATAACATCAGAAAAAGTAATGCACAGAATGCTTTAGCTAAGCACACTGTCTTACACAACATTCAACGTGAATTTCAATTTAGGGTACTAGAAGTAATAGAACCTAATGCAAGAGGAGGTAATATAATGACATATACAGAGGAGAAGGAAAATAACTGGATTATTTTGTTAAGAGCAGATAGAGGCTCAGGACTAAATGACAAAATCTCTATCAAACCTGCACTTCGAAAACGCAGACATATAAAGATATGAGAATATTTATTTATTTTAAATTATAATAGAGATATATATAAATATCTTCATAATTTATTTTAACAACAAAAATTTTTATTAAAATTTTTTATCAAAGTTTTATATTATATTTATAATTCTTGTTGTATTTAAAGGATGCGCTTTTTAAATGGAGTTAGTTTTCATATATATTTTTATATATTTTTACATGATTAGTAGCAGTCATGAATGCACTGATATACTTTTGTATTTGCTGCTTTAAATGTTAAATGAACTAATTGATGTGTGATGATGATTGGTTCATTTGAATTGTACTTACTATGTGTTTTAGTATTTAAACTGTCTATGTTAAGCAAACACTGTGATCTGATGAAGCTATTTTATAGCGAAAGCGCTTATCCATTGTTCTACCAATAAAAGCATCTGGCTTTGAATATTAGATTTGACCCTTGCTTTTGCTCTTGTGCTACGTTTATGATATAGAGTTCTGTTTCAGGCTGAGCTGAGATAAATAACACCGTGTAGGTAAACAGACAAATTGTCAATACAAAGTATAACACAGTACATATGTACAATATAATATATGATTATAAAACATACAAGTGTAGATACAGTGAAAACATACAAGTGTAGATACAGTGAAAACAAATGATGTGAAATTCCGGTAAGGAATATGATGGTGAGAGGGTCAGCGAGTATGTGGAAAAACAGACAAACTGGCATAAGAATAATGATTAGCAAGGAGAAGGATTTACATATATATGCTATATTTGAGAAGTAGTTGTGGGACATGGGTGATTTGCTAAATTTGAATAGTAAGATATGGAATTAAAGATGGCTTGTATGGGAATCTAGGAAAATTTGGGAGAAGTGGATATAACATTTCTGCCATATACTTTCTGTTGTTTTAGAGGATGGATAAAGCAGTTATATTGTTATCCCTAAATTGTTGAAGCAGTGGCTGGTGGTGTTTTATGCAGGTTCTGTTTTAGCATTTTAATTTTGGATACTGGACTTGTAGGCAAGTCTCCTATTGTCAAGGAGATGTCTCGTCAGAGTTTTGGTCAAGTGATTCAGAAGCTTGGATTGTTTTTTTTTTTTTTCGCAGGGATGAAGGAACGGAAATTTAGTATTTGAGGTTGTATATTCTTTCTCTTACTGTAAATCTGCTTACAAATTATGGGAATGAGTATTGATTTAGTAATTTACAGAACAGGGTTCCTAGAAAGAAGTCCGATATTTCTTGTATTGGCATTTTTGTTAGGACAGAACAGTGGTGGTTTCTTCTAGAAGTTATGGTGATGAAGAGATACATCCTGGTAGCTGCTGTTTTGTAATTAGGTACGTTTTTTTTTGGAGACTGCTTCCAGCTCTGGTGAGAAAGTAAGATTTTCCAAGCTGAGAACATTGTTTGAGGTGTTTTGATTTTTTTAATGAGAAATTTGAAATGTAGCTGTTGGTCTAGAAAGAACTGTAGGTATTTAAAGGAAGTAGAAGTTTTCTAGGTGATGCAGGTGGTGATCTAGAATGTTAAGAATAGGAGGAATGCATTTTAACTTTTGGTGTGTACTGAATAGCACAACTTTGGTTACGTTTAAGGACGTAACATATAAAATGAATCTGGCAGGGTGTGGAAATCCTGTTATAGTTGTTAACCTAACCCTCATACATTTAAAAAAAATAAAAAATCACTGCTCTTCTCCACCCCACACAAGTTCCCTATTTTTCATTATCCCATTAACAGGTAATTTATGTTACTAAAACTTGCCATAAGAAATAATGCCATTCTTCTATAATCTGATCTGCTATGTAATACAAAAATCGTACTATGGTCTTTACAAATGTTATTATTTGTCATACCCAATACAAATGCAGAGAAGATCCATACAGCACAGGATTAAAGAAGGCTAAACCTCCATTTTCCACATTGTTATGCTACCTCGTTAAACAAGATTTAGTCTTGATCTCCAAACTGTACTAAATAAATAACTAAAACCTCCTTTTCTTTGGTGGTAAGAAACATGAAAACCTCAGGCAGATAAGCCAGTATCTCTAATAGCATATAGTTTAACAAATACACTTTTTTTCTAAATGACATGCTGAAGGTTTTCATAATATATTTTTAACAAGCATTTCTTTTAGAATTATCCCACTGCAGCTCAACATCTTCTTTCTATAGTGCCTAGCTTTTTTTTATTCTTCTGATAAAGAAAAGTAAATACCCCTTTCCTGTATCTGCATCCCCTACCGTTTACATATTTATTTATTTTTAACCTAGTTGCTTTTAATGCCTCTTCTAGCTCTTAAATCACTTCAACCATCCACAAGTTGTTCTTGGCTACTACCTGCAAGTCATCTGTATGAGTCATTATGAACAGAATAAAAAAATACCCTGATCTGTATTCCTATTGCTCATGCTCCTGAAATATTTTTCTCACAGTACTTTCAGAATCATTGCAAACACCCCTCCTTTTTACCCCATGTATTAACTTTTCTCTCTAAGTAGCCATCTATTTACCAAAACCTTTACTGTGCTTTTGTCATAAACTAAATGTAAAAATGCAGTAACATTTTCATTTACACCATACATTATACATCACATTTACAAGTGCCCCATATTGTCATGTACTTTGTCTGATTATATATGTTTTCAGCAAACATTTTATTGATTTGCTGAATGTTGATCACAAAACAAGGAAACTCGGTTCAACAAAATTCTGCAGCAGGATTTAATATGGCTTTAACATAGTGCATGGTGGACATTGGTGGGGGGCAAGTCCATGTGTCATCACTCTTCTCAGTCACTGAATCTTGATTCCGTGGGGGACATTGGGAGGGGGGGAGGTCCATGTCTTCTCACTCTTCTAGGTCTCTGAATCATGATTCCATGGGGGGGAGGCATTCGGGGACAAGTCCATGTCTCCTCACTCTCCTCAGTTACTGAATCTTAATTCCATGGGGGACTTTGGGATGGGGCAAGTCCGTGTCTCCTCACTCTCCTCAGTTACTGAATCTTAATTCCATGGGGGACTTTGGGATGGGGCAGGTCCGTGTCTCCTCACTCTCCTCAGTTACTGAATCTTAATTCCATGGGGGACTTGGGATGGGGCAAGTCATCGTCCTCCACTCTCCTCAGTTACCGAATCTTAATTCCATGGGGGACTTTGGGATGGGGCAGGTCCGTGTCTCCTCACTCTCCTCAATTACTGAATCTTAATTCCATGGGGGACTTTGGGATGGGGCAGGTCTGTGTCTCCTCACTCTCCTCAATTGCTGAGTCATGATTCTATAGGTTATAATTCACTTTCTATGAGCTGATCACAAAACATTCAATGAAACGGACTACAGATCCTTTTTCTGTACAGTTTATCAAGATTTTACCCTGCTCTTAATTCCTTTGAAGTAGTTAACAATATCCTTGAAGTTTCCCCTTTAAACCATATATTTCTTCCAACATGATATTTTCTAATGCTTTTCAAATCTGTCACATTTTCAATTTATTTTGTGTAATGTACATTACATGATATAGTAGCATAACATAATAGGCTTCCAATTCTTTATTCTGTTACCTCCATTCTTCCTAATAAATCCCCTAACTTCTTCACAGTCTGATTTTTGTATTCTGTTGTCCAGCTACTCATTTAACACTTCCACTAATAAACCATTATTCCCTTCTTCTATAAAAACAAATAGTCCATGTCATCTGTACCAAGTACTGTTATATTTTATGCATCTTTCGATATTCCATTTAATTCCTCTGTTATGACAATCTCCTATTTCGAGATATACTTCTTAATACCCTAATTTAAAAGTCAATCACTTGAAAGTCCAATAGGTGCAAAATGACATCATACCTTCATGATCTGAGTGACTTTCTGATGTATTGCTTCATTTCACCGCTTCCTCTGTAAGTTTCTTTTAAACAGCCTAATAATTTGAGAATCAGACTGCTACTTTACCACCCTTTAATTTTGTCCTATCTGACAAAATGAAGAAGTCCATTTCTGCTTTAAGTTTTCCCTTTATATAGATACATTTTCTCTGTTTTCCACAGTTCATCACCTCTTTTCAACTTTTGACATCTTCTGATAAATTATTCTCCTCTTTCCTTATTGACATTAGCATCAACCCTCTTTTTTTCTCATTTTGCACATGAGGTCAAGGTGCCACATCAACAGCGTGCATCACTTAGTCAATCGGTACATCACTGGGTGGCTGACCTATTACAATAAAGTTCACCTGCTGTAATATCTGTATTTATTATAGCAGCCTTTTTGATATCTGCAAAAATGCTGCTCGCTCTTTCACATGTGTATAAGTACACAACACTATTACCCTGAATGTGACTTTCATATCCAAAATAATTAAGCACCCTAATCTTTCTTTGAACACATGAATTTGTACCTCCCTATTACCACACACAACTTCTATCCCTGAACATTATTCACCCCAGAAGTCCACACTATCTTCCCCGTACAATATTTCAAACTGTGACCTTACCCACCTTACTTGTATGTGCTAATTATAAAGCTACCCCTATCTGTGGTATTATCCCAACTTACATGAGTGACTAGTCAGTCAAATTGTCTGATAGTGGTTTTAGTTTTACTTCAACTGCTTGGAAAAAGAAGCTGTTTTCATTTTCTGTTCAGTTTTTT
>NC_056748.1:378172805-378222805 GCF_019279795.1 Protopterus annectens
CTGCAATACAAAACTTGGTGTTCCTTTCCTTGTCATTTCAGGAGATGTAGTTACACTGCATCTTATAGACCAGAATAGTGCATTTCCAGCATATGGCAATAATGAGGCATAACTCCCTTCACAAATATTCTCAAATCATCTCTTTTGGTATAATTTTAAGTATCAAGTGATTTTATGACTGTTCTTCTGAAAAGTATATATACTCATAGTAAAGTCATATAGTAGAAATGCATGTTTTATGTGGCTTTCCACAAAATGTCATACAGAGTAGAATGCCCTCATTGTTTAATACATATTCAGTAAGTCATAAAGGGGTGTGCATCATATAGGTATTACGACACTCCTAGGGGTGCTGTGAGGTATGAGCCTAAAGGACAAATTTGCTGCCAAACTTCCCCATAGATCCCACCACTGTCAAACTACCCTACTACTCTACATATTCCCAACTTCCTACTACCAACAAACTCATCCATAAACCCAGTAACTGTCCAGTATCATTGAGCCCTACCCTCCAACCAGATCCCTCCTCTCTAATTCCAAACTTTTAATACAGCTATCATAGTCAAACAGTTGCACAAGAGTCTCAGTTTCACCTATGCAGCTAGAATGTCGAACACTGTTCCCCTCTCATTAATACAGGACCTTTCAACAGCCTCCTTTAAAAAATATGAAGTCTCACCTAATAAACTCCTGACTCTGCAGCTAGAATGTCGAACACTGTTCCCCTCTCATTAATACAGGACCTTTCAACAGACTCCTTTAAAAAATATGAAGTTTCACCTAATAAACTCCTGGCTCTGCACTTACATCTCTCCAGGGTAGACCACAGACAGTGCAACACTTGTCTTAACCCCTTGCTCCACTTCTTTCTTAGTCTTACCCAACATCATCTCAACCTTCCATTCTCACTTGCTCTTCCCTACTGTTACTATTACAGGGGTCTATATCATGTAATCAAATGTTGAAAATGTCGAACGTGCTAAAGAGAGAAAATGCTGGAACTCAAACTCCTTATTGTGGGGGGCTGTGCCCCCCACACCCCCTGCTAAATATATATTCCAACTCAGAGATCGCAGTACAGTGAGGAAAGGGCAAATATGCTGATCTTCACTGTACTGCAATCTCAAAAAAAGAACTTCGAGTTCTGGCATTTTCGCTCTTTAGAGTGTTCGACATTTTCAACATTTGAACATATGATATAGACCCCTGTTACAGTCTGTCCTAAATAGCAATCTACCTACCATATCTCTTCAAACTATTGATACTGTCTTAATGTTTACCTCTTTATTTCCTGCTATCCATTGAGAACTTTGCATAGTTCAACCTCTAATCTACTAATTTTCCTTTGTCCTTTCACTACTGCATATACGTACTACAAGTTCTGTTCCCATTTTTGACTGACTAGTCCCACTTACTCTAATTAGTAAACCAATGCAATATTTTATCTACAGTCTTGTTCTCATTTCTATATATAAAATTGTCTAGATTTTTAACTGGTCTTACTCAGGTAATCTGCCGTGCATTTACTTGTTTACAGAGATTTTCTGCACTGATTTATCTAGACCTGAATAACATTGTATACTTTACTCTGTATGCATGTATACATGTGAAACTTCTCTCTCTGAGCATCCACTGAAAATGGAGTCTTTTACCCAGCTGGACTTTAGAAGCAATAAGTAAATATTTCATTATTCTATATTTTATTTGGAGAGTATTTCTATGTTTGACAATTTTTCTCATACTCACTGACATTTCGAGATAGTGGCATTTTGCTGGATTTTAAAACATGTGACTAGACATCTGTGAGTGAGTGCAAGGACCACATAGCCTGCACTAGCTTCTTCCTGTGCATGGAACAAATTTGATGCACAGGTAGCTAACATTCTGATTGCTCAGTTTCCCCTGCCTGTTTTATAAGAAGTATTGCATATTGCTTATGAAGGTTTCTTGTCCTAAACAAAAATTAATAAAAAAATTGTACTTTGTGAATAATGAGTCATTGTTTCACTGTGGACCTAAAGTGGTGGTATTTATTTTAATTGAAACTGAAGTTAGGAAGCATTTCTAGTTCTGCCATTGCAACATAATGTTATTACAAATATAACTCCACTAACATGTCACTTTCCTATGTATTGCTCACTGTGGTATATTTATTTTAACTTGTGACTTTCTCGTTAACTTGACTTTGTCATGAGATATGTGTTGACCTGTTGTGAGAGTATCTGGAGACAGGAAGTTAAAGTCAAGTAAAATTAATCTGAATTCTCCATTTTAGGTTGAGCGTTTATCTGTATGGTTAGTTGATAACAAGGTATACAAAACAGCAAGTGTCACAGGATTGTATTTCCCTGCAACAAAGTTACCGAAGTATGGTGATTTAATGAAGAGTCTGTTAATGTAGGCAGGATCATTTGATCTGAAATGGAATGTACTTTACCTGTTGATGCGCTTTTCTTTAAAATGTATTTAGTTCAAAGTTGAAATCACTGATTTTTATCCAGGGTTCCCTGGAACCCAAGAGATCCCCCTCATGTGCAACAAGGGTGCTTCCACAAATGTCTTTTAGTATTAAATATGAGAATGGCTTTTTTGGGTTGGAGAAAAAAATATTTATCTGTCTGTCCACAGTTCATTTTCAGATCCAGCATATGTGCGGAAGCCATCAGTTGAAGCTTCAAATTACTGGTAGAATGGTATAGTGATTTCTTTGCTCTGATTTATTCTATCGGCAAATTCAAAGCAGCATAAACACCTATATGTTAAATCATTGTAATAAAATAGTAATTATAGTGCGTTTTGTCCTCAGTACCATAAAATGCATCAGTCTGTTTCTATGGGTTCTTTCTGTCTACCTGTTACATTATTTGTAAATCTAGGATTATTGCAAAATTAAATGGTCAAAGCAGGTGTGATATGTAACTTTTTCTGACTGGTAGTACCAGTGATGACTGTGGGATTCTACTACCATGGAGAGGTTGGAAATCAATGCCGTAAGCACTTTTCAAAACTGAACGTGATATGGATTGAAACCGAAATAAGAACATAAACAGAATTAAATGTTATTAATGCAAGCGACCTGCGAAGACTATCCTGTAAAACAAAGACTATGATTTACGCAATTAGAGTTCAAAATTTAAAAAATAATAAAAAATAATACTACATGATTAAATTTAAATTGGACCAGGACCATTTTACAAAAAAAATTTGCAGACCATGTTCAGAGTAATATGTAACTGTCTAAAGAATTCAGTAATTAATTATTTGTACTGCATTATCAACAGTCATGCTACCCTGGACTGAAACTTACAAATCCATTTTCAGCATCCCTTGATGAGGTCCTGGTCCTCTCCATTGAACAATGCATCCTCCATCCATGACCATCCATTTTCAAACAATAATTCTGGTGCAGTTCAGCCAGATACGTGATGGAGTAGCAAACATCTGTGTCAGTATTCAAAGTTCTGTACCAAAATCATGGCTTCAGATTGCCTGACAAAAGGTCCACTAAGGTTGACATTGTTCACAAGCAAATTCTAATAACCTGCGTGACTAGTGACCACCTCAAAGCTGAGAATATCACTGCTTAAAATAATAGCAATGGAAGTGGCTCCTCTCAGCAGCCACATAATGCACAGGTAGGCACAGCCAAGTAAGCAAATGGCAACATTGTAACTTATGACAGGTAACACTCTTAATTTCGAAGTGCTAGAGCAGATCACACATGTTGGAGCAATCTATAAAGAAGTGGCAAACATAGTAGCTAACTGAAAACACAAACAGTCTGGGTTTGATTGTCATGGTACGCTACTGTCAAATACAAAGTAAATTGAAATTCATAGCTCATCCATAGACAACCGTCCACTACTGTCTTTGGTGTCAACATGTAAAAGCATCTCAAAATGCAATAAAGAGATGTGATTTAGGAATGACTTTGAGCTCAATCTACTTTTCTTGTAGAATCTGACACAAGCATGTACATATGCACATATAAAATAATTAACCATACACAGACTACAAAGAAAGCAGAGCAGGTTGCTTCATGCCCCTGGTAAAGTGCTTTCAGTGTTGATTCACACTAGCTACATTGCTGTGCAAGTGTGGACCGCATTTCCCTTATTTCCTGCAGTATAGCTTGTTAGGTGCCAGTAATATGGCAGGAAATTAAGATTGTTCTTTTGCAGAGTACTGCAATCAAATGGGATGCAGTGTGGAGTGGAACACTGGAACAGCAATAAGGTAGAAGTAGGTCACAAATGTTTTGAACTGCACTGTCTATCCCCTGTACCAACTAAACCCCTAGAGCTAGCCCTAATTATTGTAACACACACGTGGGTATATGTTACACACCTGTATGCATGTCTGTGTAAGTATTAACAAAGCTTGTTTGCACTGTACATTCTCTCCAGCCATAGGAGACCTGCAGTATGAGTACCATACATAGACGGTGGATAGGGTATTACATTGTACCCCTCTGCCATTCAGATTTACTTCTCTTCCTCTCATTCCTAAGTGTATCTTCAGCATTTGTGCTTTTCTTTTGCTTTGTCCATTTCTACAGTGATGTAAGCTTGCGGGGTATGTACACTGTTGTGCTGTTTACCATTATCATACTGTACACCCTTACTTATAGCACCACCAAGCATACTGTGAATGTAACATCTGCACAAGCTAATGTTCTCATGCCTTGCAGTGCTGTAGCACACCCATTTCCTGAGGTTCAGTGTTTAGTTTAAGTGAGTGGTGCGCTCAGCTGCAGCTTAATGCACTGTTAATGTCACACAATAGCACATTGAGGATGTATTGTCAAACGTGTAATTCTGTTGGTTAATCATACATTGGAGAGGAGGGATTGGTGTAATGGTTAAGATGTTTGCCTTACAGGTGTAAGAAAAATGAGAATAATGAAAGTGGAGTGGTAAAAACCAGGTGGTTTGTCCTCTGTTGCAAAATAGAAATATAAATACTTATAAATAATAAGCAGCAACGGAAGGCAGGCAGGCAACACTTAAATCCAAAGTCCAAGTGAATCCAAACAAAATATACATTTCAAGCAACAATCCAACTTATAAACTCAGAGACGCAGCCAGATTAAATACCATAAAAACTCTCTTTTAATGTAGTCGACCATTGGTAAGCGCTTTCACAATACAGCTTCATCAGACCATAAAACAACTACTAAAACAGCACCATATATAAACTTACATCAATTAAGCAACAACCAATGACATAATCATTACAATCACGCCACTCATTTAAAGGGGAAGATAAAACAATGGATACAAACACATACAGCCTCTATGTGAAAACCTCTATATTAACTAACACAATCTGTACATATATAGATACAAATGTATAGAAAAGGAAACATATACGTATACAAATGTGTATAAAAAACACAGCGTAAGGCAATATAAACCAGGTCATTTATGTAGTCTTCTTTTCTTCAGAACAGGCTGTATAGAGGCCCTTTCATTCAAATCCCTGCCTCTATCAGCACAGAGCATGATAATCCAGCAGGCCTCTCTATACTCAGTATGTGTGCATAAATCACCTCCCCTAATACTGGGATTAATAGTCTCAATCATCCTGAAACTAAAAGTGTGTGATACATCAGTCTCTAAAACATGTTTAGACAATGCATTATGTACAGAACCTTTCCTAATGTGATGTATATGTTCACGCATCCTATCACGTAGGACCCTATTGGTTTTACCAACGTAAAAAGAGTGACAGATGGTGCACTCAGCCAAGTATATCACATGGGGGGTCATACAATGTGCAGAAGCATGAAAAACAAAGTCCTTACATAGATCAGGATGAGAAAAAGTGGCAGTGGTATTAATGAAAGCACAAAAACTACAACTGCCACAAGGTGAAGTCAGACCAGGATGTGAGGAACTGTCATAATAATTCTTCTCCTAGCATAAAAGTCTATTCAAATTCTTACAGTTCCTAAATCGGAAACTGGGTTTGTCACCTACAACCCTGCGCACATCCTCATCAACCTGCAGAATGGGCCAATACTGACTAAATAACTGAGTAACATCCCTGTGATCACTAGTGTAAAACAAAGGAACCCTAACATCCAAGGTAAAGGACTTTTCCTCAGAATCAGCACAAACATCTGGTGGAGGTCCAAAATATGGACTGGCTGTAGTCAGTCTCAAGGAATCTAAATCTGACCACTGCCTATCAATCTCAGAGGGAGTATATCCACGTGCCACTAATTTACATCCCAGATTATCAATTTCATTGAGAAAACCAGACATAGTGGGATTCAACCTAGAAGCCCTAATCCCCTGACCTCTAATAAGGTTCCTGAAAGTGTAACCTGGGTGCATACTAGATCTAAAAAGAAATGCATTTCTATGACAGGTCTTACGGTACCACCAGTGTTGATAATATTGCCAGGTAACTTTTCAATGAACAAATGCAAAAACTCAATATGTTCAAAAGACCACTTAAAAGTAAACTTCAAACAATCCAATAAACCATTCATCATATCATAAAAAGTTATCAAACTACTAGCAGGACCCCCCCCCACAACAAAAACAAATCATCAACAAAGCGTTGATAAAATAATACATGTTCCTTAAAGCCCTGGGTGGGGAAAAAACTGTTGTTCTCCCAATGTGCTAAAAACATATTGGTGTAGCTATTGGCACATGAAGTGCCCATAGCTACGCCATGTTTTTGAAGATACATATCACCATTAAAGGCGAAAACATTGTTTTCAAGCACAATCTCTAAAAAGTAGCAGGTAAGATGTACTTGTGCTAAAGTGTTGTCACTATGTAGTAAGAGATAATCATGTATAAAATGAATCCCCAACCCATTGGGTATCATCGTAAATAAAGACTGAACATCAGAAGTAACAAAAATGACATTCTCAATGTTCAAAATAGTGGAGGTGTACTGATAAAGATCTAATAAAAATTGTTTCGAGTCCCTAAGGACTACAGGGTTCAGAATGATGACCGGTCTTAATGCCTTCTCAACATACAAGGAGAGTCGCTCTGTAACCCAACCAGCTCCAGCCACAACCGGTCTCATAGATGGATCAGTGGCATGTTTATGAACCTTGGGGCGCCCTTGTATGAGGGGAATAAGTGGATTGACTACTTTCAAAAAAGTGTAGAGATCCTCTGTAACTAGATGAGTAGAGAAAACATCTGAAATACACCGGCTAACTAAGGACATCACTTTTTGTACATCCTCAACTGTGATTCTTTCATAAAAAGTACTATCACTCAACATTGAGTACATAGATCGCTCATAATGTGACTTATCCATCACTACTATAAGGCCTCCCTTGTCTGCTGGTCGAATCACTAGATGGCCATTGTCATGAAGAGCTCTCAACGCTCTTCTTTGAGTATGATAAATTATTTTTATAATGCTTATGTTGGTCATCACGGCTATCATAATAATTGAACACTTGGTCCTCAGTCAACTTTAAATAAGCCTCAACAAGGGGGTGATTATTAGGTACAAAGCTACTCAACTTCCTGAGGTTTACAAGGCCATATTCCCTAACATCAGTAGAATTCACCATAGTAGCATCTCCATAGATCAAACGTAACATGACATTTCTACAAAACACTCTTAGATCTAGGATAGTATCTGAAAGTTTACTCCTACAAGTGGGAATAAAATTCAACCCCTTAATAAGAACATGTTCCTCTACTAGAGAAAGCACATATGTGGAAATATTTAATATCAGTGAACCGGGGCCCTCCCCCACATCTTCTTCAGGGTTTGTGACTGACTCTGATCGCCAGACAGTTTGCGTTTTTGACGTCCTCTGCTCATTGATCTTGGACGTCCTCCCCACCTCTGTGACCGCACTGGTAGAGGAAAAGGGAGGTCATCAGCATTACCACTCTTCAATCCCTTTAGGGAGTCAACATCAGTTAAAACAGTACCACGCCACTTGGGTTTAACAACCCCCTCAGATTTATCAAGGCTATCAGTACTACGGTTATTATTAATAATGACCTGAGGATATAAATCTCTTGCAGATGTTACTAATTTAGATTTATGGCTATGAGCATCCACACCACAAGCAAGGGCGGAAGTTACAGGTGCATATACTGCTCCTGATTCTTTAGTTTTTAGCACATTGGGGAGAACAACAGTTTGTTCCCCACCCAGGGCTTTAAGGAACATGTATTATTTTATTGACGCTTTGTTGATGATTTGTTTTTGTTGTGGGGGGGGGGTCCTGTTAGTAGTTTGATAACTTTTTATGATATGATGAATGGTTTATTGGATTGTTTGAAGTTTACTTTTAAGTGGTCTTTTGAACATATTGAGTTTTTGCATTTGTTCATTGAAAAGTTACCTGGCAATATTATCAACACTGGTGTGTACTGTAAGACCTGTCATAGAAATGCATTTCTTTTTAGATCTAGTATGCACCCAGGTTACATTTTCAGGAACCTTATTAGAGGTCAGGGGATTAGGGCTTCTAGTTGAATCCCACTATGTCTGGTTTTCTCAATGAAATTGATAATCTGGGATGTAAATTAGTGGCACGTGGATACACTCCCTCTGAGATTGATAGGCAGTGGTCAGATTTAGATTCCTTGAGACTGACTACAGCCAGTCCATATTTTGGACCTCCACCAGATGTTTGTGCTGATTCTGAGGAAAAGTCCCCTACCTTGGATGTTAGGGTACCCTTGTTTTACACTAGTGATCACAGGGATGTTACTCAGTTATTTAGTCAGTATTGGCCCATTCTGCAGGTTGATGAGGATGTGCGCAGGGTTGTAGGTGACAAACCCAGTTTCCGATTTAGGAACTGTAAGAATTTGAAAAGACTTTTATGCTATGAGAAGAATTATTATGACAGTTCCTCACATCCTGGTCTGACTTCACCTTGTGGTAGTTGTAGTTTTTGTGCTTTCATTAATACCACTGCCACTTTTTCTCATCCTGATCTATGTAAGAACTTTGTTTTTCTTGCTTCTGCAGATTGTATGACCCCCCCCATGTGATATACTTGGCTGAGTGCACCATCTGTCACTCTTTTTACGTTGGTAAAACCAATAGGGTCCTACGTGATAGGATGCGTGAACATATATATCACATTAGGAAAGGTTCTGTACATAATGCATTGTCTAAACATGTTTTAGAGACTGATGTGTCACACACTTTTAGTTTCAGGGTGATTGAGACTATTAATCCCAGTATTAGGGGAGGTGATTTATGCACACATACTGAGTATAGAGAGGCCTGCTGGATTATCATGCTCTGTGCTGATAGAGGCAGGGGGTTGAATGAAAGGGCCTCTATACAGCCTGTTCTGAAGAAAAGAAGACTACATAAATGACCTGGTTTATATTGCCTTATGCTGTGTTTTTTATACACATTTGTATACGTATATGTTTCCTTTTCTACACATTTGTATCTATATATGTACAGATTGTGTTAGTTAATATAGAGGTTTTCACATAGAGGCTGTGTGTTTGTATCTATTGTTTTATCTTCCCCTTTAAATGAGTGGCTTGATTGCAATGATTATGTCATTGGTTGTTGCTTAATTGATGTAAGTTTATATATGGTGCTGTTTTTAGTAGTAGTTTTATGGTCTGATGAAGCTGTATTGTGAAAGCGCTTACCAATGGTCAACTACATTAAAAGAGAGTTTTTATGGTATTTAATCTGGCTGCGTCTCTGAGTTTATACGTTGGATTGTTGCTTGAAATGTATATTTTGTTTGGATTCACTTGGACTTTGGATTTAAGTTTTGCTTGCCTGCCTTCCGTTGCTGCTTTTTATTATTTACAGGTGTAAGGTTTGATTCTCACATTTGAAAAGGAAATTGGCTAGGCTTACCATGGCTCGCAAGGGCAGCCAACCTAGTACTTGTCTATCTTTCTGTGCCATGAATGAGACACCCTGCATCCTCTGGCAGGTACAAAATTAAGGGGCATCTTTGAATCTGGTTGCCCAGAACTTGAGGCCATGAGAATTTTTATTCCACTGTGGGCACTTTGGCTTGTGTGCATGGCATTACCTTTGGGTTGTTCTGTGATTTTAGGCCTGTAGCAGTTTGACTCGTTTTCTGGTATCAGCTTGAAGCAGACATCATTACCACTGTGTTCTACCTTTTTTGACATGTACTTCATCTATCCATCAAGTTTGACCCCTTTTTTGACATGTACTTCATCTATCCATCAAGTTTGACCCCCTCTTCAGATTATGACTGCCGTCCAGGTGCTTCACCTTGCTTGTCTGCTGTTTTACAGTAAGCATTAAGTAGTTTTTGCTGTAGCACCAAACTAGGGTCCAAACTGACTTTTCCTTCCCTTTGTAAACCCAGATGTGCTACTTTCCTGTACACAGCTAGGAAATTTAGGTCTTCAATAATTGTTTCTTCATCTCTTTGCCTAGTATTTCTTGGCTTCCTGTTATTTTTCTCTCTACAACCCCTTTTCCCTCAATGGTGACAATCTAGAGCCAAGGTTGTTCTTCAATAACATTAGCACACTCACACCTATGGGCAGTTTAGAGTGCCCAATCCACCTACTGCATGTCTTTGGAATGTGGGAGGAAACTGGTGTACCTGGAAGAAACCCGAGCGAACAGATGGAAGTCATGCTTATTCTGCACAGAAGGCACACTAACAGAGAATGGAACCAGGGACCCTCTTGCTGTGAAGTGACTATGCTAACTGCTGCACCACTGTGCCACACCCATAACAGTATAACAAAAGGGTAATCAAAGAAAGTCATATGAAACAAGGGATCCATTTGTTGCTAAATAAAGGCATAATAGACTTGTAAAAATGGGGAAGAATTTAAGTATGGCATGGACAGATTACAAAAAAGCATTTACTGGAGTGCAGCATTCATGGATAAAGGAATGCACACAGATGTGTAAGATATTCTCTATTGATAAATTACAATACAATGATCATGTAACAGTGGCCAACTACTTTCCATCTGAGCCATGATAAAGGGCAAATTGTAATCCCAGGCATAAATTTTAAGTCTGGATATTCTAGGGTGATTTTGTCACTTCTGCTGCTGTTTTGTTTTGCCCTTAATCCATTAAGCTGTTTACTTAAAGGACAACACTGGGATTCTATTATTAAATGCTCAAGTTATCTGTCATTTTCTCCCTGTTTATCATTCCTGCTATGAATAAACAACACACCATTTAAAATATTTTAAATTGACTGTTTCTTTCCAGTAGAACAGTATCTTATGGTACTGTGGTGGTTTCACTTTTAAAAAACTTTTATACTGCCCTGAAAAAGTCACCAATTCATTGAGGTCATCAAGGCCACTAAATGCAGGTAGTTTTCTGGCCAATTCCCTCCCCAAACTGATATCACAGCATGGGTGGGTTGTTAGGACAGTCATGATGATGTCACAACTCCCTGGTACCTCCCGTACCCATGCAGAAAGTAAAGGCTAGAACAAAGAAACAGTACATTAGTTGTCTCCTGTGAGCTGTCCGTCACAGGAGGTAACCGCTCAAATTACCCCTAGCACTTTGACTGCTAGGGAAGTTAGGTGTGAAGGGGGATGGGAGATGAGTCAAAGTAGTACAAGTCAGGCTTCACAAAAAAAATGCAGTTTAGCCATTCTAAAAAGAAGCTGGAGTAAAAAGCAGTTTGAAAGTATTTGCACTGTTTGTGTTTTAAGTAGTCACCGAATGGCATGAAATGTTACTTTAAACTGACTGAAAGACAGCAGTGTGTGCATGTAAAATCAATGCAGTGACAGGAGCTTTAGAAAGAAAGAGGCCTGCATGATGTACTTTTTACAGACAAGCACTGCAGTGTGGGATGCCTAGAGGCAGAGTAGACAATCAGAATTACTTCAAGATGCCAGACCCCATGTGGTCAGACTCAGAAATTACGTTTAAAAATATTTACAAACCTGTAAATAGTCCCAGAGTGGTGTTAAAATGTAGGAAAGACCAAACCATGATGAAATAAACATTTTTGCATCTGTGGGTGCGGTTCTCCTTTAACAGATTAGGTTATGTTTATAATTGGCTCCAGAAACCAACTTTGTTTAAAGACTTGACATCTACTGTAAAGTTCAACAGATGAGGAGTTGAAAGCATAACAAGTGGGTAACACTTTCTCCGATGATATAAAAATGACATTTGGTCTTGATAAATGTGCAGAAGCAACATTTAAAAAAGGAAAGTTGCAGCACCAAGAAAATATCGGCCTGGGACAGGAATGTGATATAGAGAGTCTTGAGCAGGAGGGATTGTATAAATATTTGTGAACAGATAATGAATCTTTACCAAAATGAAGAAATGAGAATAAAGCTCAGTAAGCAGTACTTCAGAAGACTAAAACTATTATTAGGTGTCAAGGCAGTTTTAAATATTAAAGTCCAAGCTATACATTTATTTTGTTTATTTATTTTACATTTGTTTACCGGGAAAGTTTGACTGGACACGCATTCTTTTTCAGTGAAGGCCCGGGTAGAAAAGCTCCACATGTAACGAACAGTAACACAAAATAATAATTAAACAAATGAGAAAATCATACTGATTGCATATTCATTGTAAAGATTGATCAATTTCACATATAATTAAACAATAAGAGAGGGATTAGATAAAATTAGACAGTCACAGTTTTAATTTGGGGGTAGGGATCAGGTAGACGTATGTTGGTTGAAAGCAGTAAGGTTATAATTTTGGCACACAGTTTACATGCATACAACCATTTACACAAGTTGTTATTAAGGCCAGAGTTTGTCAAAAAAGATAACACAGCCAATTTAGCGTTGTAAGAGTGTACATGAGGTAACTAAAATCTTCAGACACAGATGGTTTAGTCTGGAGTAGAGGAAGGACATAGCCTCTTATTATGTGAGTTTTTAGCATTCTTTTAAATTGAGAGAGGGCTGAGGTAGATGAAATTTCATATGGTAGTGAATTCCAGATGTTGCTTGTATAGTTAGAGAATAGGGATTCTCCAGCTAAGTTTTTGGCTGTATTGATTTTAATGAGTGGTTTGTTGGTAGAGCGTAAAGTTCTGGTACTAGAGTGTGGTAGCAGTATATTTTGTAGAGCAGGCGGTTTCTCGCCTTAATAGTACATCTTGTGGGCCATGGTTAGCTGATTATAGAGCAGAAGGTGAGGGAATACTAACCAATTGAGCATTTTAAGATCAATACAGTGGTGAGATCTCAATGGGGAATTGGTGGCATAGCTGGCATTTTTTTTGTAACAGGTTTCAAGCTTTACTAGTTCAGATTTAGGTTTGTGAGTATAGGAGATGCATATAACCATGTAGATATCAAATGAGATTGGGCAAATGTAGCTGTGTCATTTCTGAAGTAGTGTTTGTTCTTATATAATGTTCCAAGTTTTTTCTGTACTTTTTATTGTTTGGGATATGTGAACATCATATCTCATGTTGCAGTCAATTTCTACTCCTAACCGCTTGGTGTGAGGAGAGGGAGAAATGTTTGTGTTATCTAATGAAGAATTGTTAAATGAGCTTGTAGATACATTTGACTTGGTGGGTTGGAATATCATAAGTTTGTTTTTTTTTTTGGATTAAGAATTAGTTGACAGTTTGTAAGCTAAGTCTAAGATTGTTGAGTTAGTTTGTGAAGTTCCTCAATAGTAGTAGCAGCACAGATAACTGTTGAGTCATCTGCATACTGAATGAGTGATGCTTGTGTGGTTGAGGTGTGTAGGTTATTAGTGAATATTGAGAAGAGTAGAGGGCCTTGTATTGAGCCATTGAGCCTTGTGGGACACCTAATGTAAAGGGGAGAAGGAGTGATGCTGTTTGCTGCCAGCTTACAGCTTTCTGGTGCCCGGTTACGTAGTCCTGGAACCAGGCAAGGGTAGATTGGTAAAGGTTAAGATCAGGGAGGACATTTAGAAGTTTATTATGTGAGACTATATCAAAGGCCTTTGATAGATCTAAGAAGATAGAGGATTTGTAATTACCATTGTTTCTATGGAAGTTGTTAAGTGTTAATAAATTACATTAATTTGGTAGTTATGCTGTGATATGGTCAAAAGCCATGCTGGGTATTGGTTGGTAGTATACCTCCCAACCATATCGATTTACTCAGTTTTTACTGAGTTTTGGGGTCCAAATGAAGTGGTGTCACGATTCCCGAGTGGCACCCCTTCATTTCCGATTTATTTCCCTTTTGATTTCAATTTTTGCGTGGTCGGCGCTGACGTCATCACATGCGCGATGATGTTAGCACTGTCAGGGCTACCAGCCAGTCGGAATTAAGCTGAGGGAGCACACATAATTTCCAGCTGGCCACAAATGCGTGCGGGAAGTTTAGAAGGTTATGGAGTATATGCGAGAGAAGCTTTATGGAATCACCAGTTAGTTCTGAATGTGAACAGGAAGAGTTTGTTTAATGGAGTGCAGTGCTTTTATGGATATATGTGCGAGAGAAGCTGGAATCAGCAGAACTTGTTTGGCCGCAAATGCGAGAGCTAACGGCTGGCTCTTCTATGTGAAGTAAGGTATGGAGAGAGCTATTTACAGTAAGGTGTGTGTGTGTGTGTGTGTGTGTGTGTGTGTGTGTGTGTGTGTCTGTGTGTGTGTGTGTGTGTCTGTGTGTCTGTGTGTCTGTGTGTCTGTGTCTGTGTGTCTGTGTCTGTGTGTCTGTGTGTCTGTGTGTCTGTGTGTCTGTGTGTGTGTGTGTCTGTGTGTGTGTGTGAATGCCCCACATTCAATATACCTGGTGGCTAGAGGTACTCAGGCTCAAACCCCCAAGTCCCTAGCCACCACCAGTTGTGAGCTTTGCCTAGATTTTTTGTGCTAAGACTTGAGAGCTATAGTGAGAACTGAATTTGTATTCCCCAGGTTTTTTGTGCTGAGTTGAGAACTATAGTGAGAACTGAATTTGTATTCCCTCATTATTGGCTTTGTTTGTCCAGGTTTTTTGTGCAAAGAGGTTGAGAGCTGTGGAGAGAAGTGAGAAATTAATTCATTAAATGTTAGCCAGTAAGTTTCAGTCTTCCTATTTTTCAGGAAGCTGCTGATTTAGCATAGTGGTATATTGCTCTGACTGTAGTGTTTAGGGTCCTGGGTTCAAGACTTACTAGTGAAATGCATGGTGGTAACACATTTTATTCTAGCAACTTTACAAAAATATACAAGCAATGTTTAAAATGTGTCCATGTTTTTTGACCCTTTGCCCCCCCCCCAAAAAAAAATGAAATTGAAAATGTGTTGGAGAAGCTGTGAAAGATGTATATGGTTTACACTGCTGTCATTCTATTTATAGTGAGGGTGTGGAAGTAGAATTTTATGATGGAAAATGTTCTGAATGGGCAGTTTTGGCATTATTGGTTTATGCATTTTGTTTCATTGCCTACAGTACAGTCTACTGGAAAAATGTTTAAACAATAAATTTAAAATGCACTCTGTCTAACAAGTGTGCTGTATTATACAAGGAATATAATTTAATGACATCAAGAAGGTGCATCAAAGAAACAAACACGTGTATGTTTCTTGTTTTGTGCACAAGGGGCCAATGATTTGAAAACGGCCCAAAGGTAATCTTTATCCACCACTGGCCAGATGCATTTTCTTTGGATGTGGTATGGGTTTCAATGCTGTTTCAATGAATGCAAGTTTCAAGGGCAAACAAGTTTTAATGCCAAGTCTATTTTCATTGTGAGACAGTATTGCTTTTACCAGATGCATATTAGTGTTTGTGCATTGTTGTGCTGTAAAAAATAAAATCCAAATAATCATTGTAAAAGTAAAGCAGTATGCACACGTTAGTGTTTACAGGAAATGGGGCGAAATAGCCAGGTAATGGGACATCGGAGTGGCTGCTGGGGGACTCGTGCCATATTTTGGTTGCCTGTTCTTCAGTTTGCATTTGATATTTGGTATCCCACAATTCCATTGAAGTGGGTGGGGTTACTTACTTATGTATGTAAATCAGATGTTAATCAGCGTACATATTTGTGCCTATTTTTCATGGGCCTTGTCCAGATTTTTGATGTTTCTAGGTTGAGAGGTATGGTTGGTAGTTTATTATGCAGGTAGTCTGTGATTTGTTTATGAACAATTCTTTCTAGGATCTTAGTCATGATAAGATTGCAACTGGACGATAGAGAGGTCTGCTGATGGGCCTCCTTTATGAAGTGGTATAATGTGTGAGGTTTTACATATGTTAGGGACTTTGTGTTCTGTTAAGGATCTATTAATAAGAATGGGTACTGGATAGGCAATACTTTCAGCAGTTAATTTTAGGAAATTAGCTGGTACGTTGTTTACAGCTAGAGTGGTTGGCTTTAGTTTCTTAAGGAGTTATTTGATTGTATCCACTGGTACTGGTTGCAGTGAGAATAAGGTTTTATTTTTGTCCGGTAGACAGAGTTGAGATCGTAGAAGGGTTTTGTTTCTTGGACAATGCTAAGATAGTCTCAGTAAAGTATGTATTGAATTGGGTGGCTATATTGTCAGTATTGTTGGATGTTGTGTGTGTGTGTGTGTGTTGGGGGGGGGTGATAACTTTACCTGGTTGGAGTATATTGTTTATAGCTGTCCAAAATTTCTGTGGATTAATGCAGTATGTAGTTGTGGGTTTAAAGTAATAATTTATTTTATCCTGTTTAATGTGTTTCTTTTATTGATTTCTGAGTTCACAATAGATTTGTAGTACAGATTAAGATTTAGCTATGTACAGGTTTTTCTAGGCGTTATCTCTTGATCTTAATAAGGATCTCTAGTTTCTTTAGTTAGCTGTGGTGTGAAGTTTGATTTAACTCGGGCAGTCCTGGTAGGGGCCTGGGCATTCAGAATAGATAGGTAGAGAGTATTAAAATAGTGTACAGCTTCTTCTAGTGGGAGATGGGTAAGCAGTGTCCAGTTACAGTGTTTAAGGTTAAATATGAGGTCATCGAGGGTGAGGTGATTTTTATTCCTTATTTGTTGGCAAATAATTTTTTGGTTGGATTAATATTTTGTCTGAATAGATAGGTTGGGAGATGGTCACTGAGGCTATTTGGTAGACAGCCATAGTGAGATGAACAGGTTGGCCTATTTGTTAATATCCAGTCAAACGTTGATTGCTTGCTAGATGGTTTATTATTCCTAGTGGGATGTTGTATGAGCTGGGTAAAGCCATGCAGATTAATGCAGTTTTTTGGGGTTTGAGAATTACAATCAGTCCAGTCTATATCAAAGTCTCCCATAATTATTTCCTGAAGCAGTATTTCTGATAACCAGTATAATACATGTTGTAGTGTCTAAATAGTATCTCCTGGTGGGATATAGATACATATTATTTGTTTCTTGGGATTAATGATCAATTTAGTGAGTAGTAGCTCTGCATTATCAACATTCAGTGTTTTAATGTCCAAGAATTCTAAGGATAGTTGACTTTTGAAGAGAAGAGCTACTACTCTTCCTCATTTGCCCAACCGACATCTGATGAATGATATATCCCAGTTGTAGGTTTTCATTGTTTGAAATATCTGTTTTTAACCATGTTTCTGTGATAAGTATGATGTCCGGAGAGTATAGTGCAAGGGTAGCTTGCAGTTCATGTATTTTGTTGTTACTACTTCTTATATTAATATTTAGTAGAAGGATGTCAGTTTTGTTTCCTGTGGGTATGGGTGTTGATTGGAAGAGGTTGCTGTTGTATGCAGTTGAGTTGCTGTGAATAGGGGATGGACCTGGGTTAGGGTGAGTGTCCACACTACAGGCAAGATTGGATGCTGTTTTGACTGTGGTTTTTAAGAATTACAGTATGTGTTGTAATTTTCTGAGATAGTAAGTTTGGGTGGGGAAAAAGGATGTGTTGAAAAGCTGTGATGTTTATTAAAGTGCAAGATAAAACATATTTGCAGGTTTTGACCTTATAGGGTAGATGTGAGCGGTAGAGTGAGAAGGGATGGGTTCTGCTAGGTTGTTGTGGTAGGCAGTGCTATATTTGTCTGTAGCTAGAAGTATTAGACGGCTCATGAGTAAGCATATTTGTTGCCTGTAATATATTGAAGATTGGTGGAGGTTTGTTTTAGCTTGTGTAGTTTGAATAGGCATGTTAGTGCAGTTTAGTAGCGTAGTTGGTATAGTTATTTGTTGATTAAAAGGGGTGGAGATATGTATAGTGAGATATGTAGTGCTAGTGATTTAGTGGTAGTGTGTTTTGATTTGCTGGAATAAGCTACAAGGAGTGGCTGGTCTGTACGATGATGTATTTTGATTTGATAGCTAAAGTAGACGGAGTGGCTAGATGAGTATAAATTAGAGGAGAGTAGGGATGGGTGTAGGGCAGGGGAGCAGAGTGAGCCCAGAGTGGGTTGGCCCAGGAACTTGCACAGTGTGCGAGCTTCAAGTACAAAGTGTTTCCTGCACCAGGCTATATCTGTTACCAAATCCAATGTACCAGATTTAGTAATAGTCTTAAATTTAGGGGCGAAACTATGGAGGTAGATATCTCTCTGAATTATTGCAGTTTATGATTATGGCCACTAATGAAGGGGGTAGGGGTGGGAGCCATCTCGAAAATGCAGTTCTCTGCTCTGGTGATGTACAAACTTTATAAGAACAGGAGCAATGTATTTGGAAGGTAATTAAACATACAAGTTAATTTTGCTGCTGCTGAAGGACTGCTGTGTAATTCAATTTTGTTTGCATTTCAATTGCTTTGTACTTTCTCTCTTCAAATGTAGGGACTGGTAGGTACTGCAGCAGGTTTGTTTAAGTTTGAGCACCTAAAGTAAAGAAGATAGAGAGCGGGGAAAGAGATGATAGAGGTTAGTTAGAGAGGAGAAACTACTGTGGATAACAAAGGAAAGAGCACTGACCAAATTACATTTACAAAATGGTAAGACTACTGCATTGTACTATTGCTCTTTCTGTTCTAGCTTACAGTTTTTAGGTGATTTGACTAGCCCCAAAAGTATTGGATCAGTTGGACATGAAAATGAGAAAACTGCTTCTTGCTTAACAGTTGATGCATAAAAATCAGGTTTATATTACAAGATCAAATGTGTAGGTGATCGAACATCTAAACATCCAACTTGTAATATCGAAATCAAAAAATGGTGAATGGCCGATTTAACACAGGGAACGATTTCCCTTGGCCGTTTGCCGGAGTTTGCCATTTTGTGTACTGTAGAGTGATCTCGGAGTTGGTATATTTAGTTAGGGGGGTGGGGGGCAAAGCCCCCCACTTAGTTTTGTGTGTAAAGTTATTTTTTTTATTTTTATGACCAATGAACGTCTTTCCCTGCACTGTTTGCCATTTTGAGGTTCAATACAAGTTCAATGTTTAGGCGTTCAATCAGCTAAGCATTTGATCTTGTAATATAGACCCTAAAAATCACTGTGTACCAATATTACACATTACCCACTCTGAAGGGAGGTATGGGCCTCCTCAGCATTGGTTATTCATACAGATCTGCAGTTGTGAGGATGCATGCATATCTGCTGACCTCATTAGATCCAAACAGTGAAAGTCTTAAGTTGTGAGGAGTAGAAGTCTAAGATGACATTGCTTAGTTTAGCAGACGCATGTTGAATCAAGCCAGAAGCAGACTAAAATCAGATAGCAACTATAAGTGAAAAAAAAGAAAGAAAGAAAGAATGCAAGGAAAGGGGATCAGATGAGAAGGAAGGAAATTTGGAAAATCCATGAATACAATGGTAAGTTCAGAGATCTCTTGGAACAACTTCATGTTGATCCAAATTTGATAAAGGAATGGATAAGGAAAGGTAAACTGAAGACAAAAGATGAAAGGCTAATAATGGCAGCCCAGGATAGTGGACTTTTATACGTGTTGCTTTACAAAGTCCATTGAAAAGGTTGGAGAAACAGAAATGCAGGTTCTGTAAAAATAGAACTGGAAACCATTGCACATCTTGTTGCTTGGTGTGGCACATTCATGGCACAGGGTCTGTATCGTAATGTCAGAAAACCAGATGTAGTCCATGAAAAAAAAGACAAAAGTAGTGTTGATCATCGAAATTGCAAAACTCTGTGATTACAGTGTCTTATATGGAGAAAAACACAAAGTCATAAAATACCAGGATTTGCAAGTCGAAACAAGAGCAGTGTGGAAGATAGATACCCAGACAGTTCAAATAGTAGTAGGAGCAGTAGGTCTAACAATAAAGAATTTACAGTCGTACTTAGATGTGTTTACTAGTACATGTAACCCCATATGCGTTACAGAAGTAGGCAATGATGCGCATATTGTAAGTGTTGAGAAGAGCACTCTTGACTAGCATCCAAAGGCTGAAGTAATGCTAAGTTCATGAACTCTTTTCGTACCCTGATTTAGGAATGGCTCCATTGCTGTCATAGTATTATAAACCCAAAAGACTTGGAGAAATTAAACAAACTGAGAAGGACACTGATATCTGTTATGGTCTTGCAACTCTCACTCTCTTTTCTCATTCTTACTTCCATTCTGTTTGTCTTCACATACACAGTCACAAGGGGTGGGCTCTTATGTTTTCTGGGTTTTTTTGTAGGCCTTTATCTGTTGCATCTGTTATCAGGCCTAGCAGAGTCTCAGCTGTAACTAGACTCTTTCTGTCTCCTCCCTTCTGTCCTTACCACTTTGTGTAACAGAATTACACACAAAAATAAATTCTTTCAAACTGTTTCTTTATATCTTCTTCCTTATGTTTGGCCTTACTTTCAGTCTATTCCTTATCATATTTAATGGATTCTATTATGTGCAGTCAGCATTTCCTGATCCTGTAGGAATATCTGTTTTATTCTGTCATCATACTGTGGTACATTTCCCATTGTAACAGCACTGTCATTCTCTTGAGCATTTTCTTTTCTTGTTGTAAAATGTGGGTAATATGTATATATTTTCTTTCATTTTTATACTGTTGTCCTATTTTTTTCCCTTAAATATTCTTTATATCCCTATTGCCTGATGAGCATCAGCTCTTCGAAGTCCTGTCCCTCCCATGTGTTGTTGTTTAGGTGAGACTCTATCTCAAAAAGTCACCATTAAATAGCCATTGGGGTTTTCTGCTATAACCCTAACTTCCCCCATTCATATAGCAGCCTGATGTTCACTTTCCTCTAATACTAGCATACTGGCATGTATGCATTTTTATGCATATAGATTAATAGATCATTACTAGGCTAACGACCTGGAGGGCCTTTCTAAACTTAGCTAAGTGTTTCTGAAAGAATAATGATTTCCTGTATCCAAAAAGGACATTGAGAGATGGGCATTTATAACTTACCCCTGTCTATAAGGAACATAGGTGCCAGGCCTGGTGTAAATTTCCTTTTCCTCATCCACTGTCTAGGTTGAGCTTAAACTGGGTAAAAGATGAACTCAGTGTCACATGGATGGGACAGTGCCTGGAACACATCTCTCTCTCTCTCTCCAGCATGTTCTCTTTAAGTGACAGACAAACGTTAGGTCCCTAGACCTTGGATTTCTGGTACTCTGACTTACAAATATCCAGGAGATTTATAAGTGTGGGGTTTGCAGATGCCCCTCAGCAATCTGTAAGAGACTAAGTAGAGGGGAAATGCTTTAAGGCTGTCTGAATAGGGCAGGTTTTTTACACCTTGTAGTCTTTTTGTAAGGAATCTGAGGTCTGTCTAGTTGCTGCTTATGCCTGGTGAGGTACACACCAAAGGGAGCTTTGTACTTTTATTGGTCTGATAAGGGTGGAGTACAGTGGGATAATGACCTGTTTGGACCTAGATGCCATGCCCGTATTTATAAGTTGTGAAACATGAAAAGATTTCTTCAACACTGTGGAATTGTGATGGTCGAAGGTAAGGCTGTCTGTGTGTGCCCAAATGCCTGACCAGTTGTTCAGCTATTGGGGGTGTATTATCATGATAATTAGCAGAGGTTGTTGACTTCCCAAAGGGTACAATTAATCATTTCTTAGCATTGAGTTGTAGACCATGGCTTTGGCACCATATGTTACTCAGAGAATTTCTTGAAGGATCCTGGTGACTGCAAGGGAGTCTATGATAACCCCCAGCTTGCAATTATCTACAAACTTAGTCAGCCATAAACCTTCAGCATTTACTTCCATTTCAGAGAACTAGATGGCAAAAAGAGTGGACCCAGTATGGATACCTAGGGGACTCCGCTAGTGACTGGCTTCGTAGTGGAGGTGGCCTCACTTAGTTTGACCTTCTGGGTCCTATTAGTGAGCCAGTTCGCTATCCAGCTGCTGATAACAGGGGTTTAAACTTAAATTAGTGAGCTTTTTTTTTTTATATAATGCCTGAGTGGGTATTGTATCAAAAGCCTTGGCTAGGTTGTGGTAAGCTGTGTGCACAGTCTTAACTTCATCCAATGCTTTGGTGATCCTTTCAAAAAAGCCCACCAGATTTAATAGGCATGACCCTCCTTTACCAAAGCTGAACTGTGATGGGTCCAGAGTTTGCATATCTAGATCCCAGCTTCAGTGCATAGCTCTGTTTGGATGAGGTGTGTGTGTGTGTGTGTGTGTGTGTGTGTGTGTGTGTGTGTGTGTGTGTGTGTGTGTGTGTGTGTGTGTGTGTGTGTGTGTGTACACGTGTGAGTATCTCTGTGTAGTATGTAATGCTACCTGCTTTCTCTCTCAGCCTGTGCTGGGAGTCAACAGTGCAGCAGCTTAGGCTTCTTTTCTTCTCCTCTAGGATGTGCAAGCCAACATTGGCTGCTCACTGCCATAGAGCCAGATAGCATCCTGATTGTGTGTTTTTTTTTTTTTCATCTCTTTTTCTGTTGTGTAACCTTACTGCTTAACTGTGCATGTGGCCCTACATGTTTACTCCAAATGTCTTTTCACTCCTTCTCCAGTTCATCCCTTCCTCATTCTTAGTCCCTTTTCCCTTGCAGACTTTCTCCCACACTGATTTCCCTCTCTTTAGTGTATCACATCTGTTATACTCAGTACTTCCACAACCACCCGTTTCCCTTTTCCAGAACCTAGTTGCTTATGTATACACACACTACCATCCCCAGAGTTCTCTGAGTTACACTTCTGCAGCACTCACTTATGATCCCACCTTCTCATTTGATATCTCTCTCTGATTGCGTCTCTGTTCTTGCAATGTTCAGTCCAGCCTTTTGCGTAATATTTCATATATTACTCCAACACAGGTTCTTCTTTCTCCACTGATATTGCATAGTTCCTTCGTACTTCAACTATCCAATTCTTCTGATATTTCAGTTCCCTTTTCCACTTAATCCTATTCGTAGTGCCAAAGTCTCAAAGCCAGAACTAGCAGTGTAGTACGGGGTTTGACTTAAATGCTGAAAAAGGGAATTAGTGTTAGCATATAAAGTGAGAAGGTATTGTGAATACCAAGTGTTTTTTCAGAGCAGGTTGGGACTCAGTACTATAAACCCTGTAGAAATGTAGTAGGTCCATGCCACTACAGTATTTCATATTCACACCAAACTGGAATTAGGAAAAAAAACAGATTGCTTAAATGAGCAAGATTCCTGGCTTCCCCCCTTGTACCTTATAACTGAATGTTTCAAAGCTATTCTGAGCAAAGTTCACATTGCCCTAGGAGACCCCTCTGCTCTGCATAGCTTTAACTTTATACAAATCTCTATTTTACAGCCAAGATACTTAGTTGGGGCTACAAGTAAGAGTATATGTCCTTCTGTTTCACTGTTGCAGTATTCCTTACAATGGGGATCCCTTGCCAAGGCCAGCCTGACATCCAGTCAGTATACCAAAGCTTTTAGGTTGCTTTAAGTTATGCTGTATGTCACATGTATGCTCCTCTCGTAACATAGTGCATAAAGGTGGAGTCCAGATGTACCATGCTCAGAACTTCTTTGCTGCCTGTCCGAATGCCATCTCTTGCTCATTGGTCTGAATACCCTTTCCATTGCTGGTTTACCAAGCTGTTTCAGATAAGTGCCCTGTTGGGATTCTTTTGAACTTGTCTTTTTTTTTGTATTGTTGGTTGTTAGGTTTTATGTCATCCAAGAAGGGTAAATGCCAGTGTGACAGATGCATTTCCCTAGAAAGACCATCACGAGCAGTGCTCATTTTGTCTTTGCACTTCCCACGACCATATGTCCTGTTCAGTTTGTCCGGCCTTTGTTCCTAAGACTCTCCATAGTCAGCTTTCTTCTTTGTCCTTGTATTTGGAGGACCAGCTTCTTAAGCTTTTGGATTCTTGGACTTCCAGGATGGATGCACACTGAGTAACAGCTTGACTCTAGCTCTCCCAATGTGAAAATAGAAACTAAACAGAGAAGGCCAGTAGACTTTTGTGTTTGAGTAAATTTCAGTAATGGGCTAGTAAGTGTACTGCCTGGATACCAGGAAAAAAAAGAAATATAGAGCACCTGGAAAAAAAACAGCTACAACAAGTAAGGAAGAAACACTGAATGTGTAAAGTTCTGCAGTTGTTCAACAAAAAGCAATGCAACCTCCAGACACAAGTTCTAGTAACCTACAGGAAGATATAAGACAACTGCACACAGACCTGGTTAAAATAAATGAAACACTGATGGAGTATATAAACACAAACAAAACGCTGAAAAAAAATGGAAGAAACTTTAAACAGATATTCAGATGAGGTGCTAAAGCTGCAAAAATCAGAAGTTAAAATGAAGAAAAAGCTGGCTAAATATTAGACTGCTCAGGAAGAGATATTTAAAAAATAATAGAATTAGAGGACAGAGCACGCATTGAAAACCTGAGATTTTTCAGCTGTGCCAAAGAAGCTGGAAGGAACAGACTGCATTAATTTTATAAAAGGAAAAATAAGCAACTGGAGGAAGAGTTAGTTAAAAGGGCACATTGTATGTATGCTCCAAACCTGGCTATGAGAAAGTAACCTAGGCTTTTAGTAGTAAAGATGCAATCCTACCTGTAGGAGGAGTTAATTCTGACAAAACTGTGGCAGAAGGACAAAATTCTAAAAGTGGGAGACAGCAAATTGTTTGTGGAGAATGATTACTCATTTTACAACAGGCAGCAGAGAAGCAAATTCATTCCAGTGTTCAGGGAATGTCAAGACGCAGTGTGATATTCAAACTGCTGTACCCAGCTGTCTTCAAGGTATTCTTCCCTGGAGGGGCAAAATCATGTTTTGATGAAGTACATGCTAAGAAGGAAATATAAAAGTTTGTCCAACAAAAAGTGAGATGTGAAACAGAAGGAGATTGTGCTGCTTGTTCTTCTGATGATGAAAACCACAGAGAGACTGTACCTGTGAAACCTTTTCCACTGTTTCAGTAGAACATGTTGGAGAGAAAGAAGGGACCATGAGAGTTGACTAGAAGAAACAAGAGTATGTTGGAAATGATGCAGATACAGGATCTGGGAGATGAAGATGAACAATAATGAAACCAGTAACTTAATATGGGATTACAATGCAATAATTATATTTGTGAAATATGACAGAACAAGAAAATCCAGAAATATTGCACTTTTTCAGAATTTGTTGGACTTGTGGGGGAAGTATATGCCCTACTTCATCATTAATGTTAGGAAAATGCTTTAGAGGAGGGGGAGAAAGTTAACTATAAGTAAATAAATCTTTTTCCCTTATTAATAGCACTATTTTTGCTGTGCATGCTTTTCTTTGCATGCTATAAAGTAAAGTTGTCTCAGTTATTTTAAGTGTGATGGGGATTGTAAATAGGTGCTGCTGTTCTTTTTTTTCCCCTTTCTTTCTCCCTTATTTCTTCTTGTTTAGTTTTCAAAAATGTAGGCACTGTAATGTAAAAAAAAAAAAAAGCCTGGTTAAAAGAGCATGACAAAAGAAAAATGAAAGTGCTTTTTCTCATTCTTGATTAAGGACCTTAGATTGATTTAGTAACAGGTTTTAAGAGAAAGCAAGTAAACAAAAATAATATTATGAGGCTTTTTTTTCCAGCAAATGAATGTATGCTTAGTAGCAATTCTGTATTTGGCCCTCATGTCTCCATGGAAACCATCTGATAATGAGAAACTGGCTGTCTGATTCACATGACTCCATGAAGACAATCTGATAGAGAATTTTGTTACAGTCTGGTGGAGAGTGATTGGCTGGGGAAAAATATAAGAAAAACTGGCTAGGAGACAATGTTCTCTGAAAGCAAGTTTTCCCAGCTCTGAGAGCTATAATGATAAGACAAAACCAGTTAGCACTTAGTAGAAGCACATGCTGCACCATGCGTCTTAGCTTGGATAACCTTTATTTTAGGTTAACTCAAGTTTATGAGTGTGGCTGTTGGTTTGGGAAATTTGTTACTATTAGGAGGGTAAAACTTCAGTATTTGAAGATGTATGTAGTTGTGTGTGTTATTATTACAGTAATAGGTTTTCAGGGGGTATTAGGGGTTTGTTTGTGTGAGGGCTCTCAATAAAACTAAAAGTTTTGTAAGATGTGAAGTAGGCCCAAATGGATGCAACAAGAAACAAAAGTTTAGCTTGCCAAACAGTGTATGCATGTAACACAAAAAATGGAACTAGACATTTAACAAAAAAGGTGTTATACGCAAAAAGTGGGAATAGTAACTTTTTAATGCAGTGATGCTTTCTGTAATGTCTTTAAATGTCAAAGGTTTCACAGATAATTACAAAAAAGAATAGTGAACTGGAGACACACTTGGAAAGAGCTGAACATGTGAATTTGCTAAAGAAGGGTATTCAGGTGGTTATTCAGTGGAATATCTGGGACAAAAGAAAAGGTGTACTTATATTAATTGCAAGCTGAGCTCCAGTAGTGATAGAAGAGGATAAGAAAGATAATAATGGCAGACATGTAGTGCTAAGGGGCTACTGGCAGGGGAGGAGGATTACACTGGCATGTATTTATATTCCACCTAAAAGTGCTATATAATAGGGCTTAAGAAAATTATGGGAGAAATAATTTTTCAAGTCAGGAATATTACTCATAGGTGGGGAACGGAATTTGATTTGCAGCAGTGAAGATGTGTTTTGTGGTGCCCATAAGAGAAAGTATAACAAGGAGGGTAGATTTTTGAAAAAAAAAAATGAAAATATTTTGGCATGGAAGATGTGAATTCAGTAATAGGAGTTAGGAGTGAATTTGCATATTATTCCCCAATATATAAAAACTGGGCTAGGCTAGACAGAATTTACATTTCACAGGAACATGTGCATTTAATTTAAGATCTCAATATGCACCCAGTAACTATTTTAGATCATGCACCAGTAATAACTAAAATAAAAACACAGGGTAATGAAATGAGTCCCTGGTGCTTTCCCACCTATCTGTTGAAAAGAGAGGAATTTAATGACTGGGTAGTGGAGATTATTCAGGAGCTATTCAAGAGGATAGAAATTACTTCTGAAAATATAGCTATGGAGTGGGACAAAGTAAGGTGGAGTTTAAAACAGGGTGGAAATAAAAGAAAAGGTGCTGTGGGTAAGAAGTAACAATAATTATTTAGAGGGACTGACAAATTTTCAAGTATTGCAGAGTGGTGGAATCTCACAGAACAAGAGGAGGATCAACTGCAGAATGCTAAGCAGAAACTAAGGGATTCACTTGTTAATATACATGAGTTTAGAAAGACTGCTGTTAAGCAACTGTTTTTTTTAATAACACTAGAGCATAAAAACTTTTAACACGATGACTCAGGCAACAGAAAGAGAAAGGACCGTCTCCAAGCTTAGGGAGCCTATAGCAAAGAAGGTAACGAGATCCATTAGAGATATTAAAATATTTCGGAAATTATATGGAAGTCTGTATAAAGCAGAGAAATATAGAAATCAAGAAAAGGTTCAAATGGAAATGTTATGGAGGAATTAAATATTTCAAGGTTAGAGGTAGTTGTGGCTCAATTACTAAGTGTTAGGATAGGAGGAGATGGGATAAAAATGTATAACCAAGCTACAGGAAAGTCCCCAGGAATAGATGGTATTTCTGTGGAAGTTTGGACGCTAGGAGGGAAAAAAACTGGTAAAGATCTGGAAGATTTTGTTAAACAGTATTTTAAGAAGAGAAGTACCACCATCCTTGAAGAAAACACTATAGCTGTAATACCTAAAGAGGGTAAAGATCCATCAGATCCAGCTTTATACAGGCCCATTTCAGTACTAAATTATGATTATCAAGTTATGAATTATTATGAGTTATTATGAATGTCTATAATGACTAAAAGAATGGCAAAAGTAATTCCAAAATTGATAGATATGGATCAGTGTAGTTTTGTGGAGGGGAGGCAAACATTTGACATCAGTAGAACATTGATGATCCAGAGGGAAGCAGAATACAAGAAAATACCATTGTTGTTGGTGGGTCTTGATGCAGAGGAAGCATTTGACAGAGTAAGTTGATGAGCAGGGCAATGGAAGCATTTGCATTTCTTGAAGGGTCAGAGGTGAAAATTAAAGTGGGTGGGTTTCTCTCAAAAAATTTCTGCTTGAGCAGAGGAAACAGTCAGGGGTGTCCTCTTCCCCATTGCTATTTGCATTATATTTAGAACCAGTGGTAAAGAAAATAAGGGACTTGGAAATTCAAGGATATAATTGGTATGGTAGACAAGAAAAGCTTGCTATTTGCATATGATATTATTTTATACGTGTCAAAACCAGAAAGAGACATTATGGTGTTGTGGAACATTTTGAAACAGTTTCAGATCTTTTTGGGATACAGAATTAATGAAGCTAAAACAAAGGCAATATTGGTAGACTATGTACCCACATATAAATTGGTAGAGTAATAGCCATATTTTTGAGGACATGATAAAATAAAGTATTTAGAAGTATGGATTAAAAATGATTCTGATATGGCAGCTAAAGATATGTGGGAAGAGACTAAACAAAAGATGATACAAAAACTGAAAAAATGGAAGCTTTGTGATATGGATAGCAAGATACAAGCAGTTAAAGTGTTTTAGTCCCATTAGTCTTATAAACAGGTCAGGCACATTTTTATCAACCAGAGGAGAAGTTATGGATAGTAATTAAGAGCTGAAGGACTTTATAACGGAGGGGAAGATGTCGAGTCAAGTGGGATTAGCGGATTCTTCCAGTAGAACAGGGTGGATTGGGATTACCTGATTTGAAGGGGTATTTCAGAGCTACACAGTTAAGGATCATATACATAGCACAAGCATAAAACTATAATTCAAAGTAGAAAGGGATGATGAAATAGGGGGAAGCTCAAGGAAGGAGAGACTGGGATTTTGGATGCAGGCCTTTAAGGAGAATAACAAAAAAATACAGAATATTATATCTATAAAGTAGCAGAAAGAATCCTAAGAACCAAGCCAACACAGGAATGGAGAAAAGAGATTCCACTGATAGGGATAACTGCAGTTAGGGATATATTCAATAGGCAAGAGGGGGCTGGAATTTATTGGAGAAAAGTGGCAAAGGAACCAAGGTATTGGGAGCAAATAACTAGGGATGGGAAGATGCTAAGAATTTATTTGGACTGCAGGTTAGCGATTGCCTTCCTTATCAAGGATTAATATCAGAGTATAGGGCAAGAGAAAATAAATAGAGGTGTCCTAAATAAAAGACAAGCACTGGTAGAGTTTTTAGTATAATCTAAAAAAGAGGCTGCAATTAAAAAAGGAATAATTAGTAGAACATATAAAATATTGCATGATAACTATACGAATTAATCAGAGGAGGTTAGAAAGGATTGGGAAGAAGGATTGGAGAAGCAATTCACAAAGAAACAGTTTGTGGATATATGTATGTCTCCCAAATATGCAAAAAATTTAGAAGATTTTGGATTTTTGCTTGGAAATTTATTTTTATACCCCAGGTAGACTCCAGAGAATTTTTCCTCAGGTAGACAGCAAATGTTGCAGGTGTGACTGGGAAGAAAGATTTAACTGGGGACATATTTTCTGGGAGTACAGTGAGTTGGAGGACTTTAAGCATTCCGTGCGGGATGCACTGTCTGAGATGCTGGGGGGGGGTGCAGATTGGTGTGATGGAGATGATTTTTCCTGAGCTATGACACAGAATCGGAATTGCTTAGACATAAGGCCTTGCTGTGTCTAATTGTGGTGGCTGCCAAAAAAGGAATTACTAGAAAATGGAAATCAAAATCTAAACCAACTATACTAGTAGTAGTGAATATAGTAACCGATAAAACAACTGGATTTGAGATCTTTAGAAAAGGGTAGGAGCAAACTATGTAGGAAAAATGGGAATTGTGGGAACAGTACATACAGGGGAGGAATGAGGTTTAAAAGAAGGCAGGACTTAAATGAGCTATGTAATGTTTGACTGATGGAAGCAACTTCCAGAAGTCTAGTTCTGATTCTTGTGATGAAACCTCTGCCGGACGTTTCTCCTGAGGACAGTTGTCTGTGAAGAAGGTGGCCAAGAAGTCTAGTTCTGATTCTTGTGATGAAACCTCTGCCGGACATTTCTCCTGAGGCAAGTGAAAGCCAAGAGGATTGCCTGGCTCTTATGTTGCATTATTCTGCCATGACAGTTTTGGAAGCTGGCATGCATCCAACCTTACACACATCCATAGCGGCATTGCAGATGTCTGCCTTGGACGTTTAGGGGGAACTGCAGCTGATTATTTCTGAGTGGCCTAGGAGTGTTCCTTAGATTTTGGTCAGGGAGGAAGTTCTAAGTTTTATAGACTAAGCATATTTCTCAAGCTCCTAAGGACCCGTAGAGTGAATGGCAGCATTTCAGTCAGGAGTTGTTTAATGCTTTGATAGCTCTTCATGGAGTCTCTATTCCAGCTGTACCTTGGTCCTCCACTCCCCTTAAAAGACTCGGGGAACAGGATTCCTCTGAGGAGGAGGTGGATTCAGATGAGGAATTCCTTGCATATTCATCTCAGATTCCCTCTGTCTTAGACTATGGGTCTGAGAAAGAGGAATCTTAGTCCCGGGACACTTTTCGAGAAAATTTATTTTGGGGACAAAATCTCCAGAATGATGGAAGTTTTTTAAATGGGATTGTGCCCAAGTTTCTGAGGTACAAAATAGGTATTATAAGCTCCTACAAATGGGCTCTCCTAGACCTTCTGCTGTTCCTCCTGTTTTGGCTGCTTTGTTGGATGCCTTTACTACTGCATCTAAGGCTCCTGATTCCCAGCCCCTGCCCCCAAGAAACCCGATAAGTTTTATAGGGTGCCTGAGGATTGTAAATGTCTGTGTAGAAAAATCAAACAACCCACTAACAAGTATAGTGGGTCCAAAAACAGAACCGTGCAAGAAACTTCTCTGTGTGGAAGATTTTCAGTCCATATATCTCTAGTTAATCACTGTATATTAATCAGATCAGACAATAGTAGTAGAAGTAGCGAACATAAACTCGTCTTGAGTCAAACAAATAATAAAAAATATATAATTTAAAATATTGTACAGAATTACTAAGTATTCAAACGTAATCCAAGCAAGGCAGGCAGTCTGTTTCCATTCGAAAATCCTTTATTAAGTTCACAGACAAGCCATCCAAGTAAAACAAAACAGAGTAATAGTTTCCTCACAAGTTTTCTAAATATATATATATATATATATATATATATACTTTTTATCAAGCAAGGGAGTGGTTTATTGGGCTGTAAAAAAAAATGTTATTGGTACACATGTTAAATTCACATCCCTTCCCCTATCAGTGTGACAATCGAGCTGGTCCTGCCCTACTCAGTAGCTGTCATACTAATATAACCCACGGTGGTGGTGCTGCTGTAGCGTTGTCGCCTCACAGTAAGACGCTGTCCGGTTCGATTCTCAGCTACAGCGTCTTCTGCATGGAGACATGCGTGAATGAGCGTACCTTCGTTGAAGGTTGTGCGTCAGAGCTGGCAACTCGGCACGTAAAAATCTACTGCCAATCATTAGCGGACCGGAGTTCCGCTGTGGCGACCCCTAACCGGGAAAAGCTGAAAGACACAACAACAACATGTACTTTAAATGAAATGTATAATGATGTGGTACCTCTTACTTAACCAGATTATTAAGTCTGTGATTTTAACCAAGACAATATACTACATGGCTGGAAATATATCAACCTTAATCCATTTGGCAATCAAAAAATATATATAAATATATACATATACAATTTGCATGTAAAAAATCAGTTGTAAAAATCATATTCTATTTTCCTAATGTATTGTTAACAAAGCTTGCTTTCGTCCTTCTAGACCGTGTCACACTGATGGGGGAAGGGATGTGAATTTAACATGTGTACCAGTAACACTTTTTTTTTTTACAGCCCAATAAACCCCTCCCTTGCTTGATAAAAAGTATATGTATATGTATATATATATATATATATATATATTTAGAAAACTTGTGAGGAAACTATTACTCTGTTTTTGTTTTACTTGAATTGCTTGTCTGTGTACTTAAAGGATTTTCGACTGGAAACAGACTGCCTGCCTTGCTTGGATTACTTTCGAGTACTTAGTAATTCTGTACAATATTTCAAATTATATATTTTTTATTATTTTTTTTACTTGAGTTTAAGTTCGCTACTTCTACTACTATTGCCTGATCTGATTAATATGCAGTGATTAACTAGAGATATATGGACTGAAAAATCTTCCACACAGAGAAGTTTCTTACACTGTTTAAAATTTCTATATAGCTGTCCTTCTGTTGACACTTCTGTGGTGTGTGTGGCATCTGACAAGCCATCTCAGTTGCTGCCTTCTGCTAAGTGACTTCCTTCTGATAAAGACAGCAGAACTAAGGAAAGGCTAGGTAAGAATGTTGATACCTCTGCTGCCTTAGCTTTTAGGGCTTTCGATTATCAGACCCATATGTCCAGATACAATTTGGCTTTTTTTTCGCAGGCCTGCCAGGTAATTTCTGATCTACCAGACTCTAAAGGGAAGACTTCTGCTCTTTCCCTGTTAGGGATTTTGTCCCAGGTGGCTCGCCATACCATTAAGTGTAGTTATGATGCAGCAGATGCTTCTTCTAGAGTTGCTGCCTTGGTTCTGCGATGAGATATTCCTGGCTTTGTTTGGCTTCACCTTTGCCTGATGATATTAAGGCTAAGTTGATGCATGCTCCTCTGGACAGGACAACAAGCACTTATTTGGTGAAGCTGCTGCTGCTTTGTTCAAGTTTCTTCAGGATAAGGGCAAAGCCTTGTAGGAACTTAAACAAAGTTTTGTTTCTCCTGCGCCTAAATTTCAGAGAAATTACCCCAGTAAGACAGCTTTTGTTTGTAGGCAGTTTCACCCTCCCACCAAGGGAAAGAAGGGTGGGAAGTGGGCTCCTCATGTTCTACCCAGTCTTCTGTGCCACAGAAGTCTCCATTTCATGACAAACAAGGTGCTGTCTGAATATCCTGTTCTTAGCGACATCCCCTCTTTCTCTTTATCTTTCCCTTTCTCTTCCTGTTTGATTGAAGATTACTCAGGATTCCTGGGTTCTGTTGTCTTTGGTATTTCATGGTCTAGAAATCTATTCCCCCCCTTTTTATGGGCATTCCTCAGCCTCCTCAGGAACAGTTGCCCTTCTTTCCAGGAGTGCTTCAGGATCTCTTGACTTGGAGAACTATTCAGGAAGTTCCAATTTCTGAAAGGGGGATTGGGTTTTACCCTAGAATGTATTTGGTGCCCAGGAAGGAGGACACTTTGAGACCAGTTCTGGACCGCTGTAATCTAAACACTTTTCTGAAGGTTCCCTCTTTTCTAATGTTGTCTCTTCAGACTTTTCCTATTCTGCTTCCTCAAGCGTATCTGGTATCACTGGACTTCAAGGATGCTTATCTTCATATCCTGAATCAAACCCTTTTCAGGAAGTTTTTATTTTTCTCTGCTGCTTCCTGGCATTTTCAGTTCTCTGCTTTGCCCTTTGGCCTTTCTACTGCCCCAGGTGTATTCACCAAATGAAACTCTCCTTTGATTTGCTTTTTTGCAGGCTAAGGGAGATACAAGTCTTTCCCTACTTGGAAGATGGCTTGTTTCAGGCATCCTCTCCAGAGATTTTGTTGCAAAATCTTCATTTTTTTGCCTGCCTTCTGCAGAGCTTGGGGTTCACTATACATTTCAAAAAATCCTTTTTGACTCCTCCTCAGGATTATGTTTTTTTGGGTGCGGGATCCAGACTGTTCCTATGGTGGCATCCCTGCCTCCTCCCAAGGCCCTAATTCTCATTTCCTTTTTTCAGTCCATTCTTCCTCTGGCTTCAGTAACAGCCATGGAATTTCTGAGAGCTCTGGGGTTCATGGCTGCCTCCATTCCTGGGCTCCTTTTTGCCAAACTCCACATGAGAAGATTTCAGTGGTTTCTAAAGTCAATTTGCCTTCAGCATTCTGACCCCCTTGAATTTTTAGTTCCACCACTTCCATATCTGAGCAAAAACTTCAGTGGTGGAATCAGCAGTTGACTCCCAATCAGGTGCTCCCTTTTCATCCACCTCTTCCCTCTCAGGAGATGTGCACAAACAAACAGTTAAGACATGGGAAGAGGAGCGGCTGTAGGCTCACTAAAGGTGCAGGGTATCTGGTCACCTCATCAACAGAAAGACCACATGAATTTCAAGAAGATGAGAGCTTTTCTGCTGGCTCTTCAGGTCTTTCATCCTCTATTCTCCCCAGGAACTTTACAGACAATACCACAGTGATGTAGTATTTCAATAAGTGGGGGCTATCTTCTTTGTCTGTTTTCACTCCTAGTGTGGGAGCTATCTGGTATCAAGTCACACTTCATGCAGTTTACATTCCCTCAGGCCAAAACATTGTGTAGACACATTGAGCAGGTCCATAACTCAGTCCCACAAATAGATGTTTCACAGGGATGTGTTTCTGGACATTGTCCTTCAGTGGCGTACTCCTCAAATAGGTCTGTTTGCCTCCCCTCTGAACAGACAACTTTCTCTATTTTGTGCCAGAGTCTGAGGTCCTCTGGTATGGAAGGTGGACACCTTCTCATTTTTTTGGAAAGGGATGTTTCTTTATGCTTTCCCTCCCTTTCCTGTCATTCCAAAAGTCCTGTTCAAAATACAACAGGATGCTCCCAAAATCTTGGTGACTCCCTTTTGGTTGAGACAGCATTGGTTCACTCTTCTTCTGCATTTAGCCAAGGGCATTCATCACAAGTTACCTCACAGAGTGGACCTACTCGCACAAGGCAATGGATCTCTCATTCATCCCCACCTGTCTGTTCTTCAACTGACACTGTGGGTGATAGGATTTTGATTCCACACAGACACGGTTTTCTGTTTGGTGTCTTTCTTGTAACCTGGATCCACTTTTTGGTTCTGTCTTATCTGTGTGAACTGCTCAATACTGGATTGGCTTATCCTTTTGTTAAGGCCCACTTATCAGCTCTTTCTGCTCATTTGCCTTTATCACCTCCTTTAGCTTCTAGATTTTAAGCTAAGCAATTCCGTAAAGGCACCCTACATGTTAGGCCTCCCAGCAAGCATGTTCCTCCTCCCTGGAATCTTAATTTTGTTTTAGAAAAATTGACCCAGGCTCCTTTTGAGTCTGCAGCTTCAGCTTCCTTGCAACATTTCTCTTAGAAGATTGTTCTTCTGTTAGCCCTTACCTCTGTCAGATGGGTGTCTGAGCTTCAAGCCCTTATGGTTTGACTTCCTTTTTTGGGTTTCATAAGGACAGGATATCCCTTCATACTAATCCTTCATTTATGCCTCAGGTGGTGAATGAGTTGTTCCTTAATCGGTGTATTCATTTGCCCACTTTTTTTCCCCTTCTCTTTAATCTGCCTGTCAGAAGGTGCTCCACAGGTTGGATGTTCATAGGCAGTTCAGTTTTTGTTGACTCGTTCACTCCAGTGGAGCTCAGAAAGTTTGCACTGTAACTTCCAATGGGTGGAGCCTAAGCCTTTTGACAGAATCAAACTATGTCCTCACATTTCAAACAAATGTTCATATGTCTGGAACCATAGGAGTTATGAAAGAAGTATAAATGGTAAACCTTTCAACATAAACTATTTTTATAGTGGCAGCATTCTTTAGGCTCTAGGTCTTAAACTGAATTTTATAGTCACAGTAAACACAGCAACGATTACATTTGTAATATTTTGTAAACAACTTACAATATCTCAGCAACCACTCAAGTTACACACACAGTATCAGCCGCACTTCATTCATATAGCTGAGAGCTTTCATATGTGGCTAAGGAGTTTTGTCTGTGTTACTTGGTAGTTGAGATATTTAGAAAAATGTGAAAATTATAACTGTATAAATTATCATAAAAACAGTTAATACCTCTTTATCTGTACTAGACATATGTCCAATATTAATGCAGCTTAGTTTGCCATTATGCAAGTTTTAAGATGAAATCTTTTAAAACCTTGTCCATAGTATGGTTTTGGAATTATTGATGCAAATATGAACAAGCTGTATTTGACACCTAAAGGCATCGGTAGGAGTTAACTGCAGGTGCAACTGGAGGCATCACTCGAATCTAATGAGTTAAAATAAGATTAAGACTTTATGTAAATCTGATCACCTCTTTGTTTCTTTTCATCCTAGGTCCTTAGGGGTGGCTGTGTCAAAGCAAGCTATTTCTTCTTGGATCTAAAGCCATTTATTTTTGTTGTTCCTTTCATGGTAAGAACCTTCCTTATTTTAAGGCTCATTCTACTAGCCCTGTGGCTTCTGTTGGTTGTTTTTTAAGGGTTTGGATACCAACCCTATTCTTGAAGCAGCTACCTGGACTTCTATGCATACATTTACCAAGCACTACAAGTTGGATGGAATTTCCAGAGCTGGTTTTGCAAGGACCAACTTTCATGGGCTCCTACAGAACTCTGCTGGTCCTTCTTCCTCTCTCTGTTCTTCCTGAGCTTTGTCACTCTCCTTATTATAATGAATACTGCAACAGTGAAATGAAAGTACCTAGTACAGTTTGTAAGATCTTACCATAATGGTAGATATCCTTCATTATTTCAGTATTCACTCCCTTCCTCCTCCCCCTGGTCCTTTTTTCTTCTGTATGTACTGATTACTCTTTTCTTCTTGGGCTGGCGTTCCTGCTGGGGCTCTCAGTTCTGAGGATGGTACGTGTGGACGTCACATTTATGCCCTACGCTATGCAAGGAGCATGCGTGTGAGGTACAGCGTACCATTAATCAACGTAAAGGCTTTGGTATACTGTCTGGACATCAAGCCACCGTTGGCAAGGATCCCTATTGTAATGAATGCTGCAACAGTGAAGAGAAGGACATCTACCATTATAGTAATGTCTTACACAACTGTACTATTCCATGTTTTTTAACTGTATGCATTAGAAGACTTAATTTCCCTGATTTCATCCATGTAACAAGACTCACTTTAGGAAAAAAAAAGGAATAACTGAGTGAGAGGCCTCATAGCTTCTCCCTAGTATTTCTTGTCTGACGGTCTAACTTGTTTTCTCATTTTGCCATTAGCAAACACATAAAAAGGTGCATGCATATATATATATATATATATATATATATATATATATATATATATATATAAAACCAACAGGCTATGAGTCTTGGCTAACTTGAAAAGGGAAATGATGCTAGTATGTCAGGCCTATCGGGCCTATGGGTAACTCCAGTTACTTTCTCCAGACTAATGAGGTTGCAGCTAGAGTTTCCACTTCAGGAAAACCATAGCTGTAATAAGTAGCCCGTCTGTAACATGGAGGTCAGATAACTAATAAAAAAAGAAATGCTTCTTTATACTTCAGTACAGTCTTCTCTGCTAGTTTTTTCCAGTATGAATCCACCTAGGGAACTAGTGGTTGGGAACTCCTACCACAAACATCATCATTGAATTTACTATGCTAGCTTCAGTACAAACTGCCTTTTTGTAAAATAAGAGATCGGATGTTATGAAAACAAACAAATGGTACACATGAGTATCAATGCCAACTGAACATGCTTGCTGAATTATGGAATGGGGAAGGCCATTAAATTAAGATGCCTCATTATCATCATTAGTCTCCAGTTCATTGTCATCATCATCATCTTCTTTCGGCTGTTCCCGTTAGGTGTCGCCACAGCGGATCATCTGTTTCCATTTCTTCCTGTCCTCTGCATCATGCTTTTTCACACCAACTGCCTGCATGTCCTCTCTCACCACATCCATAAGCCTTATTTTAGGCCTTCCTCTTTTCCTCTTACCTGGCAGCTCCATCCGTAGCATCCTTTTCCCAATATACCCATCATCCCTCCTCAGCACATGTCCAAACCAGCGCAATCTCGCCTCTCTTGCTTTGTCTCCAAACTGTCCAACCAGAGCTGACCCTCTAATATACTGATTCTTAATCCTGTCCATCCTAGTCACACCCAGTGAAATCTTAACATCTTTAACTCTGCCACATCCAGCTCTAACTCCTGCCTTTTCGTCAGTGCCACCGTCTCCAACCCATGTAACATAGCTGGTTTCACTACCCTCTTGTAGACCTTCCCTTTCACTCTTACTGGTACCCGTCTGTCACAAATCATTCCTGACACTCTTCTCCACCCACTCCACCCTGCCTGTACTCGTCTTCTTCACCTCTCTTCCACACTCACCATTACTCTGAACTGTTAATCCCAAGTACTTAAACTCATCCACCTTTACCAACTCTACTCCCTGCATCCTCACCATTCCTCTACACTCCCTCACATTTACACACATATATTCTGTTTTAGCCCTGCTGACCTTCATTCCTGTCCTCTCTAAAGCATATCTCCACCTCTCCAGGGTCTCCTCAACCTGGTCCCTACTCTCACAACATATCACAATGTCATCTGCAAACGTCATAGTCCACGGGGCCTCCTATCTGATCTCATCTGTCAACCTGTCCATCACCACTGCAAATAAGAAAGGGCTCAGAGCTGATCCTTGATGTAATTCCACCTCCACCTTAAACATATCTGTCACTCCCACTGCAGTCCTCACCAATGTAACACTACCCTCATACATATCCTGTACCACTCTTACATACTTCTCTGCCACTCCAGACTTCCTCATACAATACCACAACTCCTCTCTAGGCACCCTGGCATATGCTTTCTCCAAGTCCACAAAGACACAATGCAACTTCTTCTGATCTTCTCTGTATTTCTCCAGCAACACTCTCAGAGCAAATATTGCATCTGTAGTGCTCTTTCCTGGCATGAAACTATACTGCTGATCACTAATCATCACCTCCCTTCTTAACCTAGCTTCCACTACTCTTTCCCATAACTTCAAGCTGTAACTGATCAATTTTATCCCTCTGTAGTTACTGCAGCTCTGCACATCACCCTTATTCTTAAAGATAGGTACCAAAACACTTTTTCTCCACTCCTCAGGCATCCTCTGACTTTCAACAATCTGGTTAAAAATTCCACTGCCATTTCACCTAAGCACCTCCATGCTTTCACAGGTATGTCATCTGGGCCAACAGCCTTTCCATTCTTCATCCTCTTCATAGCTGTCCTTACTTCCTCCTTGCTAATCTGTTTCACTTCCTGATTCACTATCCCCACATCATCCAACCTTCTCTCTCTCTCTCTCTCTCTCATTCTCTTCATTCATCAGCCCTTCAAAGTACTCTTTCCATCTACTCAACACACTCTCCTCACTTGTGAGTAGGTTTCCCTCACTATCCTTTATCACCCTTACCTGCTGCACATCAGTTCGTTGTAATGGATACCAAAGTATTCTTAGACATGTGAGGAGACATAAATCCTCCAGTATGTCCTGGGTCTGTCCCCAGGCCTCAGTGCAGTATGCTTAGTCTTCTGCAGCTCCCATGGGAAGCACCAAGAGGGCATCCCTTCAAAGTGCCTAACCCATTTTAACTGACTTCTCCCATCCTCTAGGAGCATTGATTGTACTAAAAAGATCCTAGCCGATTTCCAGGCTTCTCACTTTGTCTATGAGAGTGAGCATAGCTAAACTACGAATGAATATCATTTTTGCCACTTGCATCTGTGATATCATCCTTTTATTCACTACCCTGACTTCTCAAAGCTCATCAGCCCTGTGAAGAGAAAGCACGTAGCTTGACTGGTAATTTGAATGCCTCCTCCTGTGACACAACTCTCACTTCATAATCATATTTTAGTACTATGCTTGCAGTGCTGCTACTGCTGCACTAGTCCGCTGGTCAATCTCCTAATCCCCCCTATCCTAACTCACAAACAAGAACCTGATATACTTAAACTCATCCACCTGAAGTTAGTTGCTTCCCCTCAAGTGGAAACGGCATTGTACTCTCTCCTGAGAGAAAACCATACACTTTGATTTTGAATGTGCTAAATGTTCTTCGTGTTTCACTGTTGCAGTCATCACACTTGGGTTATATGCCTGCAGTTAGCCTTCACTCGGCCCGAATATCAGAGTCTTGGGATTTTTGCGTTGGATGCTGTTGCCTCATCCATGATGTCAGGTCGTCAGGGGTATAAAACATGCAGCCGACGCCATAACATCAGCTTTTCTTGCCGCACGGGAGCCCGAAGCAGAAGCAGTTCACAAGTGTCAGTCGGCATATACCTGAAATTTTTGTTTTTTGAGTTTCAAACTTGAAGTTTTCTAAAGCTAAGTACCCCGTTGGGGATCCTTTTTTCTTGCTGTAACCGTTGTTAGAAAAAGTTAATTGTTTTGCCTATGGAAAGCAAATACCTCACAGAGATTTTCATTCTTACTGCGTCACCTGTTTAGGCCCAGACCACAACGTCCCTCGCTGTTGGTTTTGTGACTTGTTCAACGCCCTAACTATTCATCATCAGGGTATTTCTGTCTCTAAATTCTTTCGCACTTATTCTCCGTATTCCAAAATGGTGTAGGTAAGCCATCCGACTACCGACCTTCCGAAAAAACGCAAAGATAAAGACAGAGACAGACCACATAGGTCCAAAACTGCCGACAACGCTTCCGTTAAGCTAGTCACCAGTACTCAGTGAGGTGCTTTTGCCGCCCCTTTTACCCACTCATACAGATTTGCAGACCTCTACTGAGACCCATTTGGAGTCCGATATGCTGTGAGATGCTTCTTTGACTATGGAACTTGCGGATGTCTCTACCTTGGATGGGTCCGGAACCGCTGTGCAGGCCTTGGCTTCTGAGGGTGTATTCAGACCTTCTGATGTTCGTATTAAACCAACTACTTTGTTAATGACTAAATCTACCAAATTTCTCAGGCCTAGAGTTCGCACTATTCCTAAGAAACTGACGATCAAAGCACATTCTCAAGCTCACATGCCACAGAAAGAAATGCTTAGAATGGCTGAAGACCTTATTAGTTTAATTAGGGGAAGCCAGCCTTCCCCCTCTAAAAGACAAAAAAATTGATTTTCCTTCAGATTCTTCAGACCATGACTGTAATGACTCTGATCCCTGTGATTACCAGGATGTACCCCTATCTACCTATGTGGACTCAGATGCAGAGGAGTCAATTCCCTCAGCCCCCCCCCCTCCAAGAGCCTTTCTTTCGGTGAAACCTTGCATACCCTAAGAGAGCATTTCCGCTGGGAATGCCAGGACTACCCACAGCCAAAAAGAGACTTGGGGAATGTTTAGACTTGCCTCAGCATAGGCCTCTAGCTATTCCCCCTGTCCTGGATATTGTAGATGAGGTCTTCATGGAATCCAGCCTTAACCCTGATACTTTACCACCTGCTCCTAGAAAGCCTGACAGATACTACAGAGTACCTGACTCTCACAAATTTCTCTTTAAAAATTCCACTGAGGATCCAGGGACCATTTCCCATGGACCTAAAGTTATTAAGGCTTCTACAGCCAAAAGCCCTACCCGTTCAGACAGGGATTCCAGGGCTCTAGACAGATGGGGTAAGAAGGTATATACCTCTGGAACTCTTGCCATCAGGGCTTTAACTTGCCAGTTTCACATGTTGATGTACCAACAGCATATTATTGATCTAATTTAAACAGAAAATGTTGTTAATTCCTGATTGTGCAGAAAATAAGGGCTTACAAGACAATGCATTCTGCAAACCAAGTTGGTAAACATACTTTGCAGTGTGGTTTTGATGCCTTAGAAGCATCTTGCAGGGCTGCTGCCACTGGGTCTGTTCTGAGAAGGCATGCTTGGCTGAAGGAGCAAATCTTGCTAGACCATGTCAAGACAAAATTACTTGATGCTTCATTAAACCAAGACTGTTTGGCTCTAAAGCAAAAGTTCTTAAAAAGATGGAAGCTAAATCCATGCAAACTGGTAAAGATTTTTTACAGGTACAGCCACCTAGATTCAGTAGGCATTGGCCATCAAAAAATTGGTCCTTTCCAGCCCTTTCCAGACCTTCTCAGCCAAAACCCAGGGGCAACAGACTACAAAGACTACAGTCTCAGGTTATGCACAGATCTAAACAATGTAGGGCTCCCTCTTCAAAAACTGGGAGTGGTAAGCCACCCCCCCTATGGAAAAAGTTCACATTGACTAGTCCTTAACCCTTTCCAGCCATGCCCAAGTACTTGCACCCCTAGGAGGAAAACTCACCCTGCATGCAAATAACTGGGAGTATATTACCCAGGACAGATGGGTCTTAAACATTGCATCCCAGGGATACAGATTCTATTTCTACTTTCTGCCAACCCCAAGCGGATTGCCAGACCTTCCTCCAAACCAGTGGACAGAGGCCCAGAAGCAAGTACTTTCTCTTCTCAGTATCAGGGCTATTCAACCTGTGCCAACAGAGCAAAGGGGACAGAGTTTCTACTACATGCTGTTCCTGGTGCCCAGGAAAGAGAACTCTTGGTGCCCTATTCTGGATCTGTCAGCCTTAAACACCTTCCTGGTGGTACCAAAATTCAAAATGCTTACACTCCAGCAGCTCCCTTCCTATGCTAGCCAAGGACTCCTGGCTAGTCACCCTAGACTTAAAAGAAGCTTATCTACACATCCCCATAAGGGAATCTTGCAGGAAATATCTATGTTTCAGGGCAGGCTGTATGCACAATCAGTTCTCTGCACTTCCCTTTGGCTTATCTACTGCATCCAGGGTATTCACAAAGTGCTTGGCTCCAGCCATTGCTTACTGCAGGCAGAGAAATATTAAAATTTACCCATACTTGGACGATTGCCTGATTCAGGCCGACAGGAATTGCTACTTCAGCATCTGACGTTTGTAAACAGACTCCTAACTTTTCTGAGGTATACCATCAACGAAAAGAAATCACATCTGGTACCCAGCCAAAATATTGTATTCCTGGGAGCGAGCTTGAACACAACTTCCCAGATGCCATTCCTCACTCCAGAAAAGCAGGTTTATTTGGCAACTTATTTCAAACTACTGGCCACCAAAACCCAGCTATCTGCAAGAAAAATACTACAAGCCCTAGGGTTCATGGCCTCATGTATTCTACTGATTCCATATGCAAGACTGCATATGAGGAAACTCCAGTGGTACTTAAAAAGTCTCTGGTGTCAACATTCCCAAGACCTGGAAGCAGTAATTCCTATCATTCCTTGCCTAAGGACAGAGTTCCTTTGGTGGGCAGAGGCTTGCAACCACAACAAGGTACTCCCTTTCTCACAATTCCCCGCCATCCAAACTCTGACAACAGATGCATCAGACTATGTATGGGGGGCTCACATGGCAGGCAAATGCATTCAAGGCAAATGGAGCCCAGAACAAATTCACCTGCATATCAATCAAAAAGTAATGTTAGCTGTACAGAATGCAATGACAGCCTTCAAATACCTTATCCTGCCAGGACAACTCCTGATAAAGACAGACAACACCACAGTTATGTGGTACATAAACAAGCAGGAGGGAACTCACTCCTACCCACTCTGCAGGTTAGCAATGACACTGTGGAACACAGCCTTAAGCAACCAAGTGCACCTGCAAGCTCAATTCTGGCCAGGCAAACAAAATTCACTGGCAGACGACTTAAGCAGAAATCTAATGGACCCACACGAGTGGAAACTGGAACCAAACTCATTCAAACTTCTAATACACAGGTGGGGGACACCAGAGGTGGACCTCTTTGCGTCCCCCCAAAACCATCAGCTAAATAAATTTTGCACCAGAATTCCCCACAGCCAAGCTTGGAAAGTGGATGCCCTATCCTTCACATGGGAAAACTTCTCAATCTATGCCTTTCCCCCTCTGCCCCTCCTTCCAAAGGTACTCCTCAAGATCAAACAGAATAGGCCAAGGACAATCCTTATTGCACCAGACTGGCCACGCCAGCACTGGTACCCACTCCTATGCAGTCTGACAGCAGTGCCACCCTGGCACCTACAGCAGACCCCCTCTCAGCTGTCCCAGCAGAAAGGACAGATTTTGCATTCTCAGCTGCAAACCCTGAACCTGGCAAGCCTGGCTTATTCCCTGAATACATCATCAGCATCCCTCAGCAAACAGGTGCTGGATGTTATCCTTGAGGCCAGGAGGCCCAGTACTAGGAAATTGTATTCAGAAAAGTGGAATAGATATTGTTTTTGGAGCCAGTCTCAAGGGAAGGACACCGACGTGCCCTCCTTGCCTCAAATCCTAGATTATCTAGCAGAGCTGCTCCACAAGGGCCTCTCCTTCTCATCAATTAAGATTCATGCCTCTGCCATCTCAGCTCATTACAATAGTGAGCCACCCCCTCTCCTCTCACCCACTGATCAAACAGTTCCTGAGAGGAGCTAACAATTTAAGATCCCCAAGGAGAGCTCCCCCTCCTGCCTTGGACCTTAACTTTGTACTAGAGAAGCTTACACTTCCCCCTTTTGAGCCTGCTGCTACAACAGAGTTAAAATTCCTCTTTTGCAAAACAGCCTTAATGCTAGCCATCACTTCATCAAGAAGAGTGTCTGAGTTACAGGCCCTTATGTCTGTGGAACCCTTCATTATCTTCCATGAGGACCGGGTTTTCCTCAGGACTAACCCATCTTTTATGCCCAAGGTGGTATCCAGTGTGGCTTTACACCAGTCTACCCATTTGCCAACCTTTTTCCATAATCCTCAGAATGAAGGGGAAAGGCTCCTGCACTCCTTGGGCGTGCACGGACAGCTCAGGTTCTACCTTGACAGGACTAAACCTTTTAGAAAATATGACCAGCTGCTGGTCAGCTTTACTACAGGGGCAGAGGGCAAGGCCATTTTGAAACAAACTATTTCAAAATGGATAGCACACTGCATCCATTTCTGCTACAAACACCATGGAAAACCTACCCCACATGGGATCAGGCCTCATTCCACTAGGGCTACCTCAACCTATACAGCTTTTCTCAGAGGAGTCCCTACCAGGGGACATCCTGGAAGCTGCACTCTGGAGTTCTGTACACACCTTCACCAAGCATTACTACTTGCCTATCTTTTCCAAATCCAGAGCTGGATTTGCCACAGCAGTCTTACAAGGCCTGCTAGCCAGCCCTACTACTTCTTGACTGCCTCCACCCTTACTCAGCTTTGGGAATCAACCCAAGCGTGATGACTGCAACAGTGAAACACGAAGAACATAGCACAGTTGTGTACACTTACCATAGATATAGATGTTCGAGTGTATTCATTGTTGCAGTCCTGGTTACCCTCCGTCCAGCCCCCTTTCTGTACTTTCTACCGCTCCTCTTTTTTGGCCATAGCTTATGGAAATGGTATTTACTTTTTACTGGAGGTGTTCCACACCATTTGATTGCTTCCTGTTTAGGGGGCTCCTGACATCTGGGGCAAGAAAAACTGATGTAATGGCATCAGCAGCATGTTTTATACCCCTGACAACCTGACCTCATGAATGAGGCAACAGCATCCGATGCAGAAATCCCAAGACACTGGTATTCGGGCTGACTTGAGGGCTACCTGCAGGCAGATAACCCAATTGTTTTGACTGCAACAAAGAAGTCACTCGAACATTTACATTTATGGTAAGTGTACACAACTGTACTTTTTAATCCCTACCACTTCACACTCTGCAGTGAATCCCCCAGGTTATGCTGCAGATCACAATCACTTGTCGAAGATTTCATCATTTGTATTGCTAGGTGAAGTTACAAGTGATCATCGCATTGGTGGTTGAGCAGCCTGAGTGCAAGAATTTAATGTTGCTGTGAAGTTCTCAACAGTGTATTGTATTATGCGAGCTGGTGGTGTTTTTTTCCCCCTTTTCTTTACTGTGGTACAACTGTAGAGTTAGTATAAAAAATTTCAGGGAGTGTAGATGGTCTGCCCCCTCCCCCTCCCCATATTGGAGATTGCAGAAGAGCTTGCCCCCTACAAAAAGATTATTTTTTTAGGTTTTTTGGTTCAACACTTTTTATATTTAATCTTTGCTAAATAGTGAGCCAAAAATAGTATTTGTTGATGGCTTGAAGGTAAACTGTAATGCTAATATCCTTGATGTGGATACTTAACAGACCTTAGCTTCACCTTGTTCACCTGTCAATGAAAATCAAAAGTAGGAGGCGCAACGATGCATGGAGTCCAATCTCCAACTTGAATATTTTTGACCGAATGCTAAGAAATGGATACGTCTCACTGCTAATGTTCAGGTACTGAATTGCAAACAGTCATGGTAAATTTGCAACGCTTACCACTAGAGGTTCCAGGCTGTATGGTTATATATGCCTTTTCCAGATCCAAAGAACATGTATTGGCAGTATTGGCAAACTTGCACAACCACATCACTATCAATGCAAGTGCAGAGAGTTTATTAATTTTTTTAGGAGCAGAAGAGAGTGTTTATTGGCTCTGCAAAAGGGTCATGTTTTTGATAAAATCTCATTTCTGCCACCCTATCTCATACTTTCCCAAAATACTGACTAATGTAATAACTCAGTAATTGGAACTCTCCCTCCACTTGCCCTTTCTCAAAATGAATACCACTACTAATCCAGAATTGTTATCATAGCCGTCCATGCAGCATTGAAAAATGGTGTCAAACATAACACCCCCACAATTTCTGGTGCCTTCAGCATTTCAGAACAGATCACATCCACTACGACAGCCTAACCACAGCAGAAATGTGTAATTGCTGCACTGACCGCATCTACCAAAATGGATCCAGTGCTAACATTTTGCTTCTAACACTGCCCCTAACAGGAAGACACATTCACTGGATTCAGCAATTCCTTCCAAGTGCTCCTTGCACCTCTCCATAATGTCCCTAGTTAAGTTCAGTAGTTCTCCACCCTTTATAAACGCACTAAATAGGCATCATACCTTCCCTACCCGAGTCACCAGATGATTTGCCATAACCTCTTTGATGCTGCCCCAAAGTTATTTTCCATGGCCTAGCCAAACTCTCTACATTCCTTGCCATTAATTTCTATGACTTCTGCAGCTGCTGCTTTACTAGCTTGTTGAAAGCTATCATTTATATCCTGGACTCGCTTTCTGCCATTGCATGGAAGTCCTTTTTAACCTGACTTGCTTACTTAATAACTGGTGCCTCCACTAGATCTTAGGGTTACTGCTGTGATAGAAGCCAGCCTCATTTTGGCTTGAGCTTCTTGCTGCTGCCTCAGTTGTTGAAGTCTTAAACAAGGTTCATTCAGACTGCATATTGGTGGTCTCTACAGGTGTGTGAGCTAAGCTCTTCCAGAGATGGGAGTTGGTCATCTAGCACAGAAGCAATAACTAGGCATTTTCCAGGATACTCTCGCCACATATTTAACTTCTCTGCTGCTGCCACCCCAGTCATCTTACCCAACTCACTACCAGATGGGGATCAGCTGATGGCGCAACATCTCTTGGGTAGAGTGTCTGTAACATAATGGCTGCAAGTCTGATGAAAGACAGCAGCAGAGTTGATCATAGACCTTCGCCCCAGGGTATTCTGGTCCTAGATACACTTACGAGCATCCTTGTGTTTGAATATAGTGTTTTGTTATGGGCATTTTATGACTATCTTAGAAATACAAATGCAGCTCCCTATTGAAATGTCAGCACTCGAAAAGCAGTGTGCCAACATGCCGGAAAAAAAAGAAAATGCAGGAGAAGAGTAAGTCTCGAAAATGACTCTTCTTAAAACTTCTTTTTGCAGGAGGAGCAAGCCCTCCTGCACTCCCTGAACTTATATATAACAACTCCAACATCGCCTTACCTTGGAGAAAAGGGAATATGAAGGGAAATGGCATATACAAATCCATTCTTTCGGCCATTCAGTCTCCATATTTTGGGACCTGCTGTAGCAGGTCCTAACATTTCAAACAGTTACCCCAGATATGGTACATTACTCAGGTTAAATTTCTTATTTTTCCTCAATAAGACACCCAACCACCACCACTACCACCACCAAATAATCCACATCATTCCTCATATAAGCCTTGAAGTCTCCCAGTGATCCTACAGAATGTGTAGATGGTACCATGTACCAGTGATCTGTAAGAAGGCAATATTCTCTTAATAGTTATTGCATGCATACACACAAACAACAAAAACACTTTCTCTTCCCACAACTTGCATTCCAGTTGAGGTGAGCCTTTTCTTTACTGGCTCAAAATCTAACTGAATGAGATCTAGCTATGGACCTGTGAATATCCCCACACCTGCCCAGGGCCAATCTCTTTTGGTCAGCTCCAAAACAGTAGAGAGGCTATCCCTGCTTAAGAAGTCTGGTTCCAGAATTGGTGCCAGCTGTAGAAGTAAGACTAATTAAATAAAACTCCTACACAGGTTTCACCACCTTCACCAGCACTGAAATGACATTCTGTAACCTCACAACCAGTTGTGACTGCTAGGGTTCAGTCCATATTAACCATATTTACCCCTGTCTGCCTCATTGACATATACCTGACTGCCATATTTCATTTTTCAGACCGAGTCTACATGCCATCTTCAGTGTTCTAATGCTTAGTTAGCCAAGCTGAGCTGCATGGGTAACCCAGTCATCAGGCACTTACTAATAAACATCACTTCCAGGCTTAGCTCCAGAAGCAAGTTCCAATATTCCTGTTCTCAGCTAAGTTCTCAGATTCTTTAACTAAGCACTCATAATGGACATCCTGGATTGCTGTTTGTCTGGCCTCTTCTCTCAGACTAATATGCCAAGGGTGATTGTGCCTTGAGCATAAAGTTACAAAAACATAGATTTAAGGATCTTAAGGGTACACAAGCCTCTTCAGTTTGTGTGTTCAGTTAAATAATCAGAGCTGGAATGACAAGGTTTGTGATACTGGATTCTTTTTTAGAATGTGTTGTTTCTCTTTGAACATGAATCTAGACTTAATATATTTCTTCAATTTTTATTTAAGCAGGTTCTACAGCTTCCTAAAATTTTCTTTTGACAAAATTTTTGAGCTGTAGTAATACTTATATAGATTATATTGATGAGCCACAGTGGTGCAGCGATAGCGTTGTTGCTTCACAACAAGAGGTTCTCCCGTTAGATTCTCGGCTGGAGTGCTTTCTGTGTGGAGTCTGCATGTCCTCCCCGCGCTCGAGTGGCGTTCAAAAGACGTGTAGAATGGGCGTGCCTTCATTGAAGGTTGGGTGTCGAGCTAGCACGTCGGTACCCATAAAAAAATCTACTGCCAATCATTAGCAGACCGGATTTCCGCTGTGGCGACCCCTAACTGGGAAAAGCCGAAAGAAAAACAAACAGTAATACCTATATTGATCATATGTAATGGTATATTTAAATATCTTAAAGCAAGTCTTCAGTATTGTAGCATAGTGTGGGAGTTCTCACCGATCGATATGTCAAAAATGAAGTGAAACTGTCAAAAGAATGTAAAGAGTGCTTTTGTAAATCGTGTGTTGAAGTGCTGTGGCAAATCTTTATAAAGAAACCTGTTACAGGTAAATACAGCCATTCCTGTAAATAAGGAACCTTGCTGTATTAGTTAGAGTAAGCCTTCAAAATTTGGGGATAATGAAGTGAATCACTGGTGCATATGAAAGAGAGCTGAAGTCTTCAAGTTTAGAACTGCTGGCCCTTCCTGGAAGGAGATTTTGTGACAAGGATAGCAGTTCTGGTTGAAGTACTCCGAAGCAGAGAAAAAACTGAAGCAACACATTTATTTTGCCTGTAGTAGGTAACTGTAGAGATGTAGATTGTTTTAAAATGGTAGGTGAACTCTGTTTCTATCTGTTGTGGGGGGGGGCAAACAGCATATAATTTGAGTAAAAAATAAAGATTTGTGGTTACATCCTTGTTGGACTCCGAGAAAAAAATACTTGACTGCATTGTCTAGGGTAGCTGAGTTACATTATTTACCCACATGAAAGATTCTAAGTGGACCTGGTTATTATAAATGTGTGTAAAGTTATACAACCACAACGACTCAAATAAAA
>NC_056748.1:378227805-378240305 GCF_019279795.1 Protopterus annectens
ATTTTACGTGATTGGGATAGGGGAAGGTCAGTGGTTTCTATTGTTTGAGTAGCACTGGTAGTTTGGGATAGGCGAGGAGTGAATAAATTGATATCCATTCTGTCTCCCCTCTGAAACAGCCCTCCAAAACATCCTTCCTTTACCTTAAAGGCAGATGATCCCCGGAACTATAGACCTGCTAGCCTGACGAGCCTGGTCTGCAAAGCCATGGAACGTATCATCATGGAACTCATAAACAAAGACATTGGTAACCTCCAAACTCTGAATCCCACCCAGTTCGGGTTTGTGAAAGGCAGATCATGCCTCCTGAACCTGATCGACTTCTTTGAGGCAGCCACCAAAGCCATAGATGAGGGTAAGGTGGTGGTTCACACAGCCTATCTTGACCTTGCAAAGGCTTTCGACACCATCCCCCATTCTGGAATTATAGCTAAACTCAATAAACTAGGCATAAATTCCTACGTCACAAGATGGGTTGCCAACTGGCTCACTGACAGAACCCACACTAAAAGTTGCAGACTCCAAATCTGACCTCAAACCAGTGACAAGTGGAGTACCACGGTTCCGTCCTGGGACAGCTCCTGTTTGGTATCTACTTCTCTGAAGTACAGGCTAACACAGAAGGCCTCTGGCTAACGAAGTTCGCAGATGACTGCAAACTAGGAGCCATAGTCAAGTCCCCAAATGATGTGAACATCCTACAGAAGGACCTCTCTGAGACAGATGCCTGGTGTCAGAGCCATGGCCTCAAGCTCAATGCCAAAAAGTGCAGTGTCACCCCCTTTGGTAAAAACTCTGTACCCATGAACTACCACATAGGCAGCAATCTACTTAACACCGAATGTGTGATGAGACCTTGGGACCCAGGTGGACAGTAGTCTCTCATTTGAAAGTCACATCGCCACAGTAGTCAGGAAGTCCTTCTACGTGGCACACCTCATCATAAAAGGGTTCTCATCCAGGAAAAGAGGTCATCGTTCCCCTCTACGCGACACTCATTAGACCCACTATAGAGTACAACGCCCCTTTTGGAATGTACCTCACAAGACATCTGCAGCAGCTGGAAAGGCCACAGAAGTACCTCACAAAGAGGATTACTGCACTCAAACAAATGCCCTACACTGACCACCTCAAAAAATTCCAGCTTTACTCCGTAGCATATCACCTACTCAGAGGTGATTTCTGCCTAACATATAAAGCTATGTCAAACCCAGAGCTGTTGGACATGCTACACCTAAAGAAATCCCAATCCCTCCGAGCTACACGCTCTAGGGACTTAAACCTTGTCACCACAATAAACAGGACATGCTGGAGGGATAGATTCCTATCCCAGAGACTTCCATACTCTGGAACAGGCTACCCATCTATGTCAAGCAAAGTTCTTCATTAGCACTGTTCAAGAAAAATCTTGATGAGTGGATGGGCAATAGGAAATACACCCCGGGGATCACTTCTGTGTCTCTGCTCGACAGTGGCCCAGGAAAATAACTTTCTTGGGTGGTGTAAGCCAGGGAACCTTGTTGGCTAGGCTTACGTAGGCCCTTGGGCCGATAGCCTAGTACCTACCTATGAACCTATATATGTGTGGCACATAGCTCTCACCCAAAGATCTGCTCTGACATTCAGTAGTGTGGTAAAATAAGGACTAGTTCTATAAAGTTTACTGTTGTGAGAATCATTTGTCCTAATTAGGGTTAACTAAACTCTTATTTTTTATTAGTTGTCTGGGATATTACAGAGTCTTTGATTTGCAAATTGAGTTTGCCTCTCATTATCCTATCTGCAGACCCCACCTTCTGGGCTTCCCCTCACACACACACACACACACACACACACACACACACACACACACCACAGCTACAGATCTCTGATGGTGCCAGACAGATTAATGTCCTCCTGTCTAGAACTAATGCCCTTCTTTAGATACATGAGGTAGGTATAGAGCTGCCTTGTAACACAACATAATCTGCTGTTTTTCTGCAGATTCATGAGAAAAGTCATTTTGCCCAGTCAAGTCACTTCAACATCAACTATTTCTTGGCAAGTGCAATTTTTTTTAGCTCTGTTGTGGCATTATAAAAACAAACAAAAAAAAAAAACAGAATTATGGTCTGAATTCTCGTTTTCTTGAATGAGCCCTTAACATGACCATCATTCTTGTTTTGCACTTTGAAGCCAGACTTAATCTGACTGCATGATCTGGTTGCGTTTTGAAGTCATTTTTTGAGCAAGTAACTGCTCCAAGAGGCAGCACTCGATTGAGATAAGACAGTGATGTACTGTGTTGGCATGCATTTGTAATGAATGCAGATAAAGAGCATTCCTTTCCGTCTGTTTGAATCCTTGTCTTCTGTAAGAGTGGGCGTCATCAGAGTTAAAGCACTGCACCCCTCAGGCAAGCACTCTTGACTTTGCTTTCACAATGGGTGCCTTTCTCACACATCTGTACTCCAGAAGCCATGTTGTGAAGGAACACATTCTTGCTTGAGGGGCACACAATAAAATGATTTACAGAAAGATATGAAAATCCTCTTTAAGAAAATAGAAGTCACTTATGGCAGAAGTTAATTGCCAAATGTAGGGAGGGACTTAAGAACCAGGTCCATGGAAAGCAGTTTTAGAGACGTTTGCTATAAACTTCTATTGAGTGTGCTATTGATGGTAAGTGTCGAGTAGGTGAAGGCTCATACATTCAGACAGAGACTTGGGCTGCATTGTTTTTGTAACTGCAGATGTTCCATTATTATTGTTCAAAGCTTCAAGCAGAACTAGATTGCTATGAAGTGCCTCCCTTTCTGAATGCATATCAAAGACAACAGTCTTCATTGTTTAACTGCAGGACTACAAGTACTAGATGGGAAGAGAGATTGTTCATACTTGAACAGGCAGTGGTTAGGAATGAAAACTGCATACCTTTCAAGAGAGACACAGTCACCTAAAGGAGGAGGTATCACTGAGCATCAGTACGCTCTTAGCATGAATGGAAACAGGTTCTCTCACAAGGCTTCATGGTTATCACAAGTAGCAAGTGAACTACTAGATTGTGACACCCCCCCCCCCCCAAGCATAAACAAATGTTTTACTGACTCCCATCCCCCAATCCCGGCTGTCCCACATACTGAACTGCCACCTTAGCCCAGGTTGTCTGGGTCGAAGTCAGGGCTTTATCCCTGTACACCACCGACCCAGACCAGGAGAGAATTTGTAAGGGTGTTAGTAGACCAATAGTAACTGATGTCAGTAAAAGTGCATGGCACAAGTGTGCTACAAATGGTGTGCATTCAGGGAGTGCATAACAGAGAAAGTGCCTACATGGAAGTGTATGACAAGGGGTCCCCTTTACTTTACCGAAACGACACTTTACCAACACGCGGAAGACCGAGACAAAACGACCGACAGGTAAGTTGACCGAAAAGGTGATTTGCCGACAGCCAAAAGACCGACAAGGGTAACGTGTGAGTGCGACTCTGTAAGTGTGCGATAGTGATGGAGTTGGGAGCGGTCAGGTAAGTGTGCGATATTGTGGGATTTTGGGTTAGGGTGTGGGAAAGGTGAGTGTGTGGTAGTGTCGGAGTTAGGGTTCGGGTAAGGTAAGTGTGTTATAGTGACGGACTGTAGTTTAGGGATGGGTTAAGTGAGTTTAGGTTTAGAGTGCGGGTAGGGTGAGTGTGCGATAGTGACGGGCTTTATGTTTTAGGGTGGGTTAAGTGAGTTAGGGTTAGGGTGCAGGTAGGTTAAGTGTGCGATAGTGACAGTCTTTAGGTGTAGGGGTGGGTTAAGTGAGTTAGGGTTAGGGTGCGGGTAGGGTAACTGTGCGGTAGTGTTGGACCTTAGGGTTAGGGTTTGGGTTAGGGTTAGTGGATATGTCATTGTGTGTCATGTGTAGTTTACGTTGTTTGTGTCGGTGTAATTGTGTTCGGTTTTGTGAGTTATCGGTGTTGTGTGATTTCGGTTATTTGGGGTCTGTGTTTTGTGTGTCGGTGAAGTGTCGTGTCGGTAATGTAAAGTAGACCCATGACAAGTTATTGGTAAAGGAAATATCACTCTGAAGAAGCACACTACAGATGTACTGTTTGACACAAGCAGTTTGTGGTAGTCAGTGTGCAGTAAGCATCTAAATTGTCAAGGCTCCCAATGGCAAGTCCTGGAATGTGGAGACTGAAAGACCAAAGATTCGGAGCAACGTATACTAAGTCTAAATTATAATTTTCCACGATATTCCATTTTTTTTATTTAATAGAAAATATGGCGGTCTCAACGTTGGTGTGTGTATATTTTAGAGATATGTGGGGGTTTGTCTGTCCACATTGAGACTCGGCCCCTTCAAAAAAAAAAAAATTAAAGGATAAAAGCAATGTTGGATATTTACTGCTGTCCTTTAATTTTTCTTTTTTTTTTTTTCTTCAGCATTTTGGGACTCTGCATTGTAAGCCCTGGCATTTCAATGGGGAACTGAATATACGTTACAGAGGGAGTGTACAACAAAGTGTATGCTTTATTGAAGGAGTTCCTGGCATTTGAAGTGTGTTATGGAGGGACTGCATGGTGGAAAGATGGACTCTGTCATAAATGCAGTGAATGGCAGATAGGTCATGAAGAGGATGTGTATAGTACTTGGTTGAAACTTGGTAGAGAAAATGTGTGGCTGAGAGGGAAGCACATGGTAGAGATGAGGAGTTTTCACATTGACTGCTACAGACCACTTGGTGTGAACGAGATGATGAATTTAAGTCATCTTTTATTTAAGCACCTCATCATAGAAAAGTAGTTTCTGGCTGCAGACAAATACTGCTTGTTACAGGTGGTCTGTCATTTTTTATTTTGTTGGATAAGCTTTGTATTTCCACTTATTATACCCATCTCTTAATATGTAGCCTGTTCTAGTGGCATAGTTAATGCCCCTGCTACAGACTAGGGGACCCAAGTTCATTTAGTAGTGTGGGTGCTTGACTGCACAGGCAGAGAAGATGGTCATGGCCATTCTGGGGGTGGAGCAGAGTTTCCCTCCCAGCTGATTCTGCCGTTCTGGTGAAAGGGCTTTGGCTGGAGAGCAGATGAGTTATTGGGAGCTGGTACCAGGTCGACAAGAGATTGGCACATAATTCATTGATGATGGCCTCTGTCAGAGTATTTGGGGGAGTATGCATGCATGGATGGACAAAGGGGTATGAGTGGCCCTTGCAGTGATGCAAATGATTGTATCACCACCAAGGGAAGGGTTAGGCAATAAAACAGGAAAAAGGCTCTCCTTGCCAGGATGTTGGTAGGAACACAAAGTACCCTCTGGGCTACTTGGATGACTCCCCACCTCTGACAATAAACATCTGATGAAGGTGAACTTTATTGGTTGGCAGGCATCGAGGCAAAAATTACTTAGAAAAATTACCTTATTTTTGCCCTGCACAGTCTTGAACTCTTTCATAATTTCAGACCCTGTAACCTAACTGGGGTACCTTGTTCAGTCTAAAAAACTTTTCTGTGAAAATGTGCCACTTTTCTTTTCATGCAAGCAATGTACCCACTTTCTATCTTCAGACTTGACTCCTTTTTCCCCAGGTATGAGTAAAAGAAGCATTCCCACACACAAGGCTTCCTCCTTTCTGTCCACCCCCACTGGTACTGGGCATATAGAGTGTCTGGTAACGTCTGCAAAGTATGTACTTGGGCTTCCCAAGAATCTACCTTATGTGTCGTCTAATATTTTTAATGTAGATCTTGTGTCAATTCCTATAGTTATTATGCAATATTTTACATGCCCTGCTAATTGCCTCATTTTAACAGCAGCTTTTGTTCTAGATTATACTAAAAACCCTATCAGTGCTGGTCTTTCACTTAGGATCCCCCTATTCCTTTTCGTTTGTACACTGATATCAAGTCCTTTACAGGGAAGGCAATCTCTTGCCTACAATCCAAACAAATTATTTACCTCTTCCCATTCTTTTACCTTTCCCTATTTGTTTACTCACAATACTTTCATTCCTTTGCCAGTTTGTTCAATAATTTCCAGCCCTGTCTAGCTTATTGCCTGTATCTCTAGTTGCATTCTTCCCTGTTAGCTGAATCTCCTTTTTCCATTCTTGTGTTGGCTTAGTTATTACAATACTTTCTGCTACTTTATTAATATAATATTCTGTAAAATGATTGTTGTTCTCCTTAATGATCTGTATCCAAAACCCCAGTCTCTCCTTGTTTTTTGAGCCCCCCCCCCCCATATTTCATCATCATCATCTCTTTCCACTTTGAATTATTGCTTTCTGCTTGTGTTATGTGTAGGTTCCTTAACTGTCTAGCTTAAGAGCAGGTAATCTTGAATCACCTTGTTCTCTTAGGTGGTTCTACTTATCTCATTTGACTGTTGCCATCTTCCCCTCCCAGATAAAATCCTTCAACTATTTATTGATCGTTATCCATAACTTCTCCCCTGTATCACAAATCTATTTAATATAATCTAAAGTATTGAAAAGGAAGCCTCAGAACAAGGGTAAAAAACATTCATGAGACAGCCCATATATAAAATGTTGCATATACTAAACCACCCCCAGTGGCTTAGAGATGTAATACTGTAAATACAACACGGACAACCATAGTTCATTTAGTAACTCTAGTGGTTGATGAAGTTAGCAGGGAGGATGTGCATACCCATCCCTTTAGGGAAGGGTGCAGAGCTAGCCAGATGATGCAGCAATTTCTGTGGAATAAGGGTTAGTTCACATTACCTGGGGATGTGATGCACCAAGCCCTCAACGGGCAGTCTGCTTCATTCAGTAAGTGCATGAGGGAAAGGCATAGAATCCTCTTTGGTTGATGCAGGCGAGGAGATAGTCCAACACATAAAATAACTCATAATAGTCAGGGCACTGGCAAAGTCGCAAACAGCTCTCATGACTGGATAATTGACAGCCCCTTTGGAAGACCATTACTCTAGTGGATCTGGGCAGATCCCCACCAGTAAAAAACAAAGGAGCTTGAATATCGAGGCTTGTAATTGCTTTGGCACAGGGGCAAAAACTTATAAAATATTCTGTGTAAACTAAAGAAACCCTGAACATAAAGTATAAATAACCTTATTACTATATCTTATTGAAATGATAATCCATACTAAAAATATATAAAAATTGGATAAATGCATGTTACATGAAAAATGACTATGCTGTAGGATTTTGGAACTCCTGCCTCCCCACAAAACTCAATCCTTTATGTCCATAGTACATAGATATGAGTAATACCCAATTTGGTACCGGGGAGGAGTGCCTGGACTAAAACAAACAAAAAAACTTATTTGAAATTATCAAGTATTTTTTTTATTTATTTCTTATTGCAGTATTGACATATTTGTAAACTGTATTTGATTATGTTTTACTCTGGTGCGTATAAAAGCAGATGAAAGGAAGAGAAATGCATGAAATTTGTATTTGAAATGCAAAATGTAACTTTGTATTTCCTCAGCAAAGGACTTAGTCACTTGCATATAATTAAATGACACAAGGGTTGACAGAAGGGAAAGCCAAAAGTCAAAATGTAATTGCAATTAACTTCAAAGAAGCAGCTGTCCAGAAATTTGAGAAAGCAGTATTTAATTTGCAAACAGTTAATAAATGCATCCTCTACTGGTAGTTACTTGATTTTTTCTGTATGTGAGAAGGAAACTAGTTTAATATGATGATTCTGGGCTTCTCTGCATGAGTGATGAACTGAAATTTGTGTGAGAGATAGACAGGCAGATAGATTTGGAGCTCTTTTATTAGCCTTTGCTTTGGGAGACCTTGGTATTTTCCAGTTATGTGCAACTTTGCCTTTTATTAGTTTCTCTAACTTAAAATAGTTAAGGATCAGTATTTCTTTCGTAAGAATTAGGTAAGATATTTATGTAGTTGTAGATCAGGTTTTTCTGCACATATTCTTTTCTGTATAACTGACTGTTGCTTTGCAGTCTGTGCACTCTTTTGATCTCTGAATTATTTACTCACTACCAGCACCGTTTTCTTTATCATTCAGGAAAGGTTTTATTCGTTCATTTTTTTAGCTCCTCTGGCTGGTATTTTTATATATGCATATTGTTATTGTTTGTTCCAGAACAGGGTTATCATTACTGGATGGCAAGCTGTAGTTTCCATCTCCGCCTAACTAGATTGCTTGAGCCTACTACCAGTGAAAGATATTAATAGTTACAGTTTTATTTGGCTCAATCAGGAGCAAGCAGGTAGCTGGCATGTTTGGTCTGTCACCATATCCAGAGTGGGGGCAGAAAATCTGTGCTAGGAAGAAAGCTGTGAGAACTGGAAAATTCTATTAATCTTTCTTGGTTATTTTGTCTGTCTCCCCATGCATGCATGTGCGTGAAAATAATCATTTGTTTGCAGATCAGTTACTGTGAGTAAAGGACACAGGAAGACACTAGGATAAAGACTCTGCAAGTGATTGGTGTGTACTCATAGTGTAGATATGGATGTTGGAGGCTCATACCCAGGACAGTAGTGCATATTCCATATATGCTCATGGCGCTTGGGTGCATTTGGTGAATTAGTCCCTGAATAAAACTTTTGTTCACTTGCTTTATCTTGTTGAGTACTATTGGTTTGACTTGAGACCATCTGTCTGGTAGGCATCAGATTTGTTTGGGACAGTGGAGCAGATCCATGGGCCATAACCCCAGTTTCTCATGTACCCATCTACCAGTCATCCATCACATATTGGTGGCAGTGACAGACCACTCATGGCATTTAGGTTGGTAGTGATGGGTTACAAACTGCATTAGTGCTAGCCAGTTCTCACTCCCCAGACCCCCATTTATCCCAGCTGCATGTGTACATACACACAAATGCTTAATTTCCTTAAATTGTAAAAATCTAAACCATTGAACCACAGCAAATATAAAATTCAAACCATGTAGTGGAAGACACCATAAAGTATACTCTAATGTAGAAGAACAACATAGATTCATAGATATTTTAGGCCACTGTGTCCCATGACCATTCATGCCTTTCCAGTAACTCCCCAGGCCAGGAGGGCCATGCCAGCCAGTCCTGCAGTTAATCCATGGATACCTATACGTACATACAAATATATATCCAGATGGTCCAACTCTATAAACAGATATTCAGTAGCTACCTTTATGCTGAGACAACGTGGTACCATCCGTTTCACCTGTCCTTCCTAGAACTAATGCACTGTGCACATCCACATGCTCTGAAGCATCATTTTCCATAGCAGTGACTGTTGATGTTCAAGAAGTCCGAGCCTTACAGCATGTGATGACCGATGTTCAAGAAAGCAGGCTACCAACCCTTTCTCTTACACACACACACACACACACACACACACACACACTTCACAATTTCATTAACTCACGAAGTGGAACTGAAGTGAAGACATACTTTATAGACTGAAAACTGAAAATAATTTTTCATACATGTTCAGTTCAGAAATTCGTACCATGCAGAAAACATGATCTCATTAAACAGGTATGTTGTCTGGGGCAGTAGTATATTAATGTGTTACTTCAGTGATTCATAATCGGCATGTTCGTGTCATTCGCTGTTAACATTGCAATATATTGATATTCAGTGTAATTTACTTCAGTCTAAGTACATTTCCTAAGTACGGCTATGTGTCTCTAGATATGTCTGTATCTGTGTGTGAGTACGTATGTGTGTGTGTGTGTGTGTGTGTGTGTGTGTGTATATATGTATGTATATATATATATATATATATATATATATATATATATATTAGATATGAGTCTACTTCAAAACAGCGAATACTCAACTCCCGGAACAACAAAATCAAACCCCAGGAAAGGAACCACTGGGCCTCCAGGGTAAAACAACAAACAGCAAAACAAAAAAAAACCCTCCAGGTCTTCGCCCCTTAAACCCCCCCAACTAAATATACCAACTCCGACATCGCATTACAGTGGAGGAAGGTTAAGGTTCACCATGGTGACCAAATGGTTCCTTTCCCGGGGTTCGTGTTTACTGTTCAGGGATTTCGATATAATGAAGATTCGATGAAGTCAGGCTCGAAATGAGATTCAGTAATGTAAGTATTTGATCCATATATATATATATATATATATATATATATATATATATATATATATATATATATATATACATACATACATACATACATATATATATATATATATATATATATATATATATATATATATATATATATATATAAAAACACACAAACTAATTATAAATCCAAATGCGAAATACATTAATTCAAAGACAGAAGTAGCACACAAGTAAATACTTTAATGGCAACCAAATAAACTCTCAAATTTGGTATCCAGGACTAAATCTTTTACTTCTGTCAACACCCCAAAGGTATATAACATCAGACATTTGATTACCTGTTCTAGTGAATGGGTCATTTACCTGGCGGTTTGCCAGTGTGGATCGTTTTATGTTGGACAAACGTCTCGTTCCTTTAAACAGCGTATAGCACTTTATATAAGTGATATAAATTGTAAACACTCACGTAGTGCTTTATATAAACATATGTTTCAGCATAATTCTGCTAATTTTTTTAGTCTGTAAAAATATTCATATGTATATATCATGTGTTTGCATTTCTGCTTTGTCTCTAACGTTCTTGTAAAACTGATTTTGACCATATTTTTGACTCAAATGTTTAATTCTCTGTAAACTTTTTTTTTTTTTTTTTTTTTTTAGCTTTTCTCCTCAGGTCTCCACTGGAAGTGGGCACCAAGCCCAGCTGGACCAACCCAGTTATAAAATGTCAGTAAAATAAAATTTTGTGTTTTTGGGAATATAGTTGTGAACGATGGCCTTACTGACCTACATAAACATCATATTTTGACACATAAGGAACATATGTGGATTGTCAGTTTAGGGGCATTATTTAAACCTGGCCTTCGTGGTGCAGCGGTTAGCGTTGTCATCTCACAGCAAGAGGTTCTCCCGTTCGATTCTCGGCTGGAGCACCTTCTGTGTGGAGTCTGCATGTCCTCCCCATGGTCATAGGTTCATAGGTTCATAGGTTTATACTAGGCTATCTGCCCTAAGGCATTTATAAGCCTAGCCCAAATTATTGTGGCTTACGCCACCCCTTATATGAAAAAATACTGTGCCCATTAGTTTGTTGTGCCTCTGTCCAGCAGTGACACAGAGATGATTCCTGGGGTAAACCTACGATCTCCCATCCACAGGTCTAGATTTCTCTTGAACAGAGTCAGCGAGGTGCTCTGCCTCACATGGACCGGGATTTTATTCCACAGCATAGGAGTCTCTGGGTGATAAATCTATCCCTCCAGCACGTCCTACTTATATCCGTGCTAAGGTTTAAGTCGCTTGCTCTAGTGGTTTTGATGGATTTGGATTCTTGAGGTGGAGCATGTCCATTAATTCGGGTTGGACATGGCCTTGTATGTCAGGCACATGTCACCTCTGAGCAGACGGTATGCGACTGAATAGAGCTGGAGTTTCTTCAATCTGGCAGCATATGACAGATTTTGGAGTCCCTTTATCCTTTTGGTGAGGAACTTTTGGGGTCTCTCCAATTGCTGCAGATGTCGGGTGAGATACATCCCGAATGGGGCATTGTACTCGATCACTGGTCTGATAAGTGAAGAGTACAGGGGAACAATGACCTCACTAGATCTGGATGTGAATCCCTTCATGATCAGGTGGGCAATGTAGAAGGTCTTTCTAACCACTTTAGCAATGTGAGTGTCAAAAGAAAGGCCACTGTCAACCTGGGTCCCCAGGTCCCTGATAACCTCTTCTGTGCTTAGTGGATTGCCACCTATATGGTAGCTTGGGGTTACCTTGTTTTTCCCGAAGGGTATGACTATACATTTTTGGCGTTTAACTTCAGGCCATGGCTCTGGCACCAGCTATCTGTTTCCGTGAGTCCCTTCTGAAGGATATCCGTGTCCGATGCACTTTCCACTATGGCCCAGTTTGCAGTCGCCTGCAAACTTTGTCAGCCAAAGTCCTCCCATGTTGGCCTGTACTTCTGAGAAGTAGATGCCAAACAATAGGGGCCAAGGACCGAGCCCTGTGGGACACCACTTGTGACCGGCTTGGAGTCTGACACAGCGCCAGCAACTCTAACCCTGTGGGTTCTGTCCTTAAGCCAGTTTGCAACCCATCTTGTGACATATGGGTTTACATTTAAGCTGGTAAGTTTTTCTACAATACGCGAGTGGGGTATTGTGTCGAAAGCCTTTGCAAGGTCAAGGTAGGCTGTATGGACTGCCTTTCCCTCATCAATGGCCTTGGTGACTGTTTCGAAGAAGTCAACCAAGTTCAAAAGGCATCATCTTCCCTTGACCAACCCAAACTGGATCGGGTCCAATGTCTGCAAGTCCCCTATATCTTTGTTTATGAGCTCCATTATGATCCTCTCCATAGCTTTGCAGACTAGACTTGTTAAGCTTATGGGGCGGTAATTACCAGGGTCCGTAGAGGCACCGCCTTTGTGGAGTGGGACCACAGTTGCCGTGACGCCACTCCTTGGGCACGTAT
>NC_056748.1:378242805-378310178 GCF_019279795.1 Protopterus annectens
TGAAGTTCAAATTTTCAGAAACCTGATCATATCATCATCTCAGCATTATGAATTTTGAGTTTCTGAAAGGTCATTCTTCTAACCTAGACCTATTATATATATATATATATATATATATATATATATATATATATATATAGATATAGAGAGAGAGAGAGAGAGATACTTTTAATCTGCTGAAAACATATCAACTAAATTAATGATGCTGGTGTTAAGTGCAAAGATAACTAAATTATACCCACCAGCAAGTATGCAAGAACTTGTTTGTGGTGTAACAGTGCCAGCAAGTATCAGAGCAGCTCTGAAGGTATGCAGTACCCCATCTGAAATTGTTTAAATGGTTCTTTATGCCTTCAGGACAGCTTTTGCCAATTAAGGTATTTGGATGAAGTTTTGCTTATATCACAAGCTAGAAACTGTCTTTCTCCACCTGTTTAACATTGAAGTCATGTGCATTTGCATTTGCAAATCTGAATTTTGGTTAGTCTAGCTGACTCTCTGTTCTGTCCAGCTCAAGGAATAATGCAATGATTGCAAAAGTTTTTCACGCTGTACTATGTAGTGGTATTACAACAGAGTTGATATTAACAAATAAGTAGTGCTTTTTTCAATCTGCTAATTACTGTGAGCAGGTCTATTTTAATTTCTATTTAGTTCATGAAGTGTAGCTACATATGCATATTAAGTGCAAAACGTGTTTGAGATGCAAGTCTAGTCACTTTAGACACATAATTATTGTTTCGCATAAATGCCATACATTTGTGAATATCTGTTTAGATTTTATATATAGTCTCATGCTATTGAGGCAGATGATTTGCAGAGGAAATGTGACGACGTATGTATTGGTTATGATTTGTAATGTTACAAAACAGGAAAAGCAGTTTGTTAAATCTATGTAAATTGTAGGTGGAACTTGTCATTATTACTATTACTACCATTAATGCTTTCTAAATTTGCTTTGTTACATGGAAGCTAGTACAGAATATCAAATGAGTTTCTAATTAAATTTTGGCTTTGTATCCTTCCTTAGTACCATACGATCCAGCATCCATCTGCGTGTCCAGCACTAAAAAGCATTCTACACAACTATTTTCACAGTCTGTCATTGCGATCCAGTGACCAAAAACCCCTTTGTCTACAAACCTACCAAATCTGCTGGGCATTGTCTGTACGTGTACAAGGTTGCTGAGGCCTGAAACTCATTATCTGTAGCCATCAGGTCTATACCCCCTTCCCATTTTTCAAAACCACTCTGAAAGACTTCCTAACTAAAATCTGGCTTTGTTCTTGTTCAGAACCAAGTTAAACTATATCCTAAATGTGAACAAGCACCTTTTCATTTCTTATACCTACTTACTCTCCCTTTTTCACTTACTTCCTTACTGCTATCTAATTATCTTGCTTGACTTTCTCTCTAAATATACCATGAGCTTTTTTTCCCCCTTACATCATATTGTGATTCGTATTTGTATTAGATTAACTTGATTTTAATTTACAAATTGTCTAAAATTTCTCTAAATATCAAGTGATTGTCATATACCTTGTATCGATTCTTAACCAACGTTTTTTATTACGCCTAATTTGCTTTATTTAAACTGTAGATGTTTTTGTTTTATTTTTGAAGATTGTAAAATTATTATTCTTAAAATATTCTGTAATAATCTGGAACTTTTCTCGCTGGTTTTCTGCTGAAAATTAGTTTCTGCACAGTTGGACTTTCCTGGTAATCAACTGTTGATAAATAAGAAACAAATGACTTCCTCACTGATACAGAAGCAAAACTTTGTATTGTAACACTGAAGTCACATCATTCTTAATTGTTTTGTTTTAGAACATGGTTTGTACGTTTAGCATAATTTACCACGTCCATAAATGATACTACAGTTGCTTTGTTCAAATCTTTCTATGAATTTCTTGTATCTTTTACTCTAATTTTCTCTGTTTCTCTGTATATGCTCTTGCTTTTAAAATATGGCAAAGGTCATAGGAGTGTTTCAGTAAATACAATGCAACCATAGTCACTGAAACTCTGTTGTAATGTGACCCACATTTTGGCCCCATTTAGAGCAGTAATACGACTGCTGTTTAAGTTTGTTTGCAGTGATCTTCATTGGTAGGGAAATTAAAATTGAAACAGTAAACTGCATTGTTAATCCTTAAACCATTTGTCATGTGCTACTGTGGAAATTTTTTTCTACTTTTGTATTTTAGTCTTACTTAGTCATTACTTCATATCTTACATTTTTTGTAGAATTTTGAATTACATTTGTTAGTAATAGAATATAAGGATAAGTGGAAGAGGTTGAGTGGATCCTTGGAGGAACCCCTCTAATTACAATGATTCATTCCAAAAATGTCTCCTAAGCAAAAGTCTCTATATTTTTGTTCTTGGTTAAAGTAATTATCCAGCCTGTCATGTAATGATCAACTTTTTTGCACAGAGCAGTTCTGTAGTAGCATTGTAGAGCAGCAAACTTAAGACCTCATTCACATCCATATGAATTGGATATTTGCTTCCACAGTCGTATAGCTTTGCTCCTTTTCTCATAGAATATTTTTTTACACAAAACATGATGGATGTATTGAGTTACTGCATTTGGTTTTGGCTTCCATACCTCTTACTAGATGTCAAGTGCTTTCAATGGATCCTCAACTGACTAGCAGCATGTAGAGAGAATATTAAGGTGTGCAGGTATCCTGTATGAAGTAAGAATGATCACTGTCATAATTTATCTGGTGTCTGTGCTGATTCTTGTGCTGTTTGTAATCTTTGTTGCTGATATAACAGAAGGTAATGGAAGCAACAGAACATCTGACTTTGTCAGAATTGAAGGAGTGGTAGAACAAGACCAAGATATTCAACTGCAGTGACACTTGGAATCCTTTCAGAGGTGAGCCACCGAATGGAAATGATGGTAAAAAAGTCACAAACATGGTTTTCTGCATTTTTAGGTCCCCCAAAATGGGACGTAATTTTCACATTGCAAAAAAAAAAATGGTAGCTGTGGTTGTACAGTCCAGCCAGTACAAGACAGTAACTTTAAGGGCCATGATGGTTCCATGCAATTTAGCTCTCACATAGACAGGATTAGTCTGTGTCCTTGATGTTAATTGAGTCATGTTCCACTTGGAGCAAACTGTCCAATTCTGAAGACTTCACCTTTAAAAATATATCATACTTCTTATACAAGTCTTGAGAAAGACCACAGTGATATCATAACAGTCATAGGTAATTGTCGTACTTTGGAATCATTTGTGACTCAGATAAACCCACTAAGCACATATGTCTATCTTTAGTGTCAGACTGAGAATACTGTCTGGGTAGTTGTTTTTCTCAGATTCACTCAGTACACAAATGGAGGCTCTGGGAATCAAACCCAGTACTGCAGGCTGAAGGTCGTTACACATCACAACCTTAGCATGCTGCACTAAACTGTCAAATCTTCAGTATGTGCTCCATGAAAACTGCTCTAACAGAGGTGACGTGGCAGAGACCTTCATGCTTGTGTTGCAAATCAGCAGAGAGTATTCCACTGTCTTATTTTGTGTGTTGGTGCCCACTCCACACTGTGTCAGTTGCTTAAACTTTATAAAGATAGTCCAGTAACTGCCTACGAAGTTGCATTTTATTCCTTCATTGGGAGCAGTTGTATGGAATATTCTGTCGAAGAGAATGGGATGTTTTAGTCGAGGTCCTGTTCGGTTATGGGGAGGATATCCCAAGTAACTACATTTACTGATCAGCAGTTGTGAGTGCTTATATTTGTTTAAGTCATACAAGTAAATATTTCATTGTTTCCACTGCTGATCAGAAACAAAACTTTGGTGGATCTGCTCTTATTCCTTCATTGAATTAATTAGACTTGGGTGCTTTGTGCTTTTATGCTGTTAATAATAATTTCAGATAATGAACCTATACAGCATTTAAGTGCCATAATACTGTTTTTACATGAACAGTATTTATTTATTTATTTATTTATTTATTTCAATTGTTACCAGGGTAAAAGACTAATCAGTGTTCAATTAAGGCTCAGCACAAATAGCATCATGTTTCATACAATTGTGAAATCATAGCTAGAACTTAGAAATAATTTAATTAGATAATACTCCAGCAAAGGCAGTGCTATTTTTTTATTGATATCATTCATGGCTGCTATTATAGCTGTAAGATACAAAATTGATGTAGTGAATGAAGCACCATGGTTATGCTCCAAATTCGGGGGGAAAATGACAAATTTAATAAGCACATTTCAGTGCTGTTAAGCTCTAGTGACACGCTAGAATATAATAGTAAACAGAGCCGGCCATCACAGAACAGCATCAAAAATGTATTGAAAGCACGAAGGGCTGTTACATACTTTGCTGTTGCATATAAAGGAAAGAGAAAGTATGTTAGAGTTAAGTGTCTAACTGCATTTAAAGCTGTTTGTTCCTCAGACAAACACTTCTGTCTTTGTGATTGATCTAAGTGTTTTACACCTTTCAAATCTGTAAAGTGTTCCACATTTCATTGTTTTTTTGCATAACTGGTAGTATATAGAGCAGATAAAGCCACGAGAACTACAAAGAATTACAGTTGTATCTCTCTGGTTATGACTGTTTGTGTTCTTGACATGGTGTGACACCTCTGCACTGGACCAGTAATCAAGGAGCCTCAGTCCTCACCACTGGTAACCATGAGGAATGTACTCACTGGGAGGATGACAAGTACACACACAGTAAAGTGGAATTTTCCCTTAAGAGCACACAGAGATCACAGTTATTCTGGGGCTGTTTTTTACCTCTTTCTCCAGATCCCCTATAAGAATTCCCACTGGCACAGCTATAGGGTTGAGATCTCAACTTGTTGGCCAGACCAAGATCTCCAGTACCCTGTCTGTCCAACCAGTGCTTCGTGTCCCTGCCTAAGTAGCTGACACACACACTCAATGAGAGTTGATTTACACACACACACACACGCACACACACACACACACGTAAATCTGTGCTACCCTTTCCCAAGGGGGAGCGAAAGACAGAGAGAGAGAAAGTGTGTGTGTGCCCCTTCTGCCCAGACTATAAGGTGGTTCTGACGGCCACCAGCCACTCTTTATCAGCTACTTTAAGGCCCTTAGCAAAGGGTGTCCAATCTTACTGTGTAATGTTATTAATCCAAATGGTAGTCTTACCAAGAGCAAGCCTAAGCCACGGTGGTACAGCGCTAGCATTGTTGCCTCACAGCCAGAGGTTCTCCTGTTCGATTCTCAATTGGAGTGCCTTCTGTGTGGAGTCTGCATGTCCTCCCCGCGGTCGAGTGACCTCCGAAAGACATGCGTGAATGGGCGTGCCTTCGCTGAAGGTTGGGCGTCAGGCTGGCAACTTTGCACCATAAAAATCTACTGCCAATCATTAGCAGACCAGAGTTCCACTGTGGCGACCCCTAACCGGGAAAAGCCGAAAAGTCAAACAAAACCAACAGCAAGCCTATTTAGGAGTGGCCTGTATGGTGTCATCAAATAGATATGCAAGTACTCTGAGAGCTTAAATATCTCTAAACAGACCAGCCACAATTAAAAGGTTTAAATATATTTAATAATAAATAATAAAAGAACAAGACAATACTAAATAAGTAATCATTTACATCAGAGTTCAGAATCACAGGAAATACTCAAAACAACATTGCAGGACAGTCTCAAACAAGTAAAGAAAACATATAAGCTAAACTTTACTTATATTTCTCTCTGAATCTAAAAGAGCTACTATGCAGAAGTGGCCAGAGTGTTTGTTTCCAGGTCAAATACAAAATGCCCTGTTTCTCTTAGTTCTTAAATGAATATCAAATATCACTGCTGGGTTAGCTTGGAACTGTGGTGGTGGTGCTGCGGTAGCATTGTCCCCTCACAGTAAGACGCTGTCCGGTTTGATTCTCAGCTAGAGCGTCTTTTGCATGGGAGACATGCTTGAATGGGCATACCTTCGTTGAAGGTTGTACGTCAGAGCTGGCAACTCGGTACGTAAAAATCTTCTGCCAATCATTAGCGGACCGGAGTTCCGCTGTGGCGACCCCTAACCGGGAAAATCCGAAAGCCACAACAACTGCTGGGTTAGCTTGGATGACATCACTTTTTGTCACCTGAATTTAGTTCGCAAGCCAAACCCCCAGTGTCAGAAACTACCAACATTTAGCATCTCTCTGTGAAAATACATAGCCTTCAGATGTTTTCAACTGCTAGAGGACATAAAACAATAAAACACTTACAAAACACAGAGAGTCCCCTAGTGTAGATAATCCTGTACCTGTTGAAAGAAACTGAAAGATCATATTTATAGCACAATCATAAAACTATTTAATTTTAATCATTTTCTTAAAGTTTTGCAAGTTAACCCTCTATGTTCTAGTTCCCACTGTTAAAATGTATACATTTACACAATTACAATATTTTATATACATTTCTGTTCTAAGCCAGCAGACCATACTGTGGTTACATTTTAGCTCAGTACATAACATACAGTTATAACACAGTTGTAGCACAAGCATCTTACATGAAGCTTGTTGGCATTCACAAATGACACATAACCACTTATAAAAATCCAGATAGCTAGGCTGGCAGTATCTCCTTCTGTTACACTTCTATGTAACTCCTATTAATATTCACAAATGACAAATAATTATTTACAAAATTTCAGATAGCTAGGCTGGTAGTGTAACATTTCTGTATAAATCATATTAATATGCACAAATGACATATAATTATTTACGAAATTCCAGATAGCTGGGCTGGCAGTATTTTCCTTTGTCACACATGGGTATCAAGATTCATCGCTCAAGCTTTGCTTTGTTCCACTCTCAATGTGAATTTCTTGGCATCCATATCTTAAATGCATAGTTTAAGTGGAGACTTGGTCCTACTCTTCTGTGGATCGATCTTCTAGGTTTTATTAAATGATTTGCCTGTGTGGCTTTTTTATCCTTCAGTTAGGATATAAACTCCATGAAGGGATAACAGTTGATGAACCAGAATTTTGCTTCTGCTTAGCAGTAGAAGTACTGATTTTATTTAATGTAATGGCATTCATTTGTTTATTTTTATTTAAGAAGATATACCCCAGGACACCCACCCTTTACTACTAATGGACAGAGGGAACTCCTAAATGATTTATCTCATGCATTGGTCCCCTTAAATTTATCTATGGTATGATCCCAGTTATTCTCATTAGGGGTGATATATAATTATCAACCAAGGGATGGACTATTTCAAGCACAAAAAGGGAAGTTGGCTAGGCATAAAATGGTCCGCAAGGGCAACTACCCTAGTACTTACCTATGACCGTATGTAGAGGAACAGGCAGAGACAGAACACATGGTGGTGCATGTGATTTCTGAGGCCTTATCCAGTTATTATTTTCTGAGTACTTTTAATATTCCTACACGTGCTGTACTTCAAACATTTGTCAGAGTCAAGTCAAAAATCACACAAGTGCAAAAACTGAATGAAATTCCATATCTCCAGACTCGATGTGCAGACAACATAAACTATTTTCACAGACATTTACACACGTAACACCTGACTATTACATCACAGATATGCAGGTAGACAGACTAATATTGCACATAATTAGAAACACATTTTAACACTTTTGAACTGAACACTTACTTGCATGAGACTTTAGTATTGCACAGGTACTTGGTTAAGACATTGCATTGATCCTTGCACAGAAAGAGACATTTAGTATTGCACTGTGAACATTAGAGTACTGCACTATGGACCTTAGAGTATTGCACTATGGTTAATTTATGAATTTGCACGTATTGCACTGAAATAAGAGATATTTTACTGCATTGCTATTGCCCTAGATGGCCTATACATTACAGTCATGGTGAATATTGCGCTAAGCATTTGGTGAGACTGATAACCAGGTTCTTGTACAAATTGAGACAGTTTTTATTGACCTAGTTGGACATCATGGAGTGTAGTGGTTGTTAGAGTTCAGCAGCCTGATGACATTAAGGAAGAAACTGTTCCTGAATCTCGTAGTTCTGCACCGTGTGCTTCGGAAGCGCTTTCCAGATGATAGATGCAGGGAACGGTCTGTAAGTAGGGTGAGTGCAGTCTTTAATTATTCCTCTGTACCTGCTGAGACATCTGGATAAGTACAATTTGTGGATAGGTGGTAAGGTGGTCTTAATGATCCTCTCTGCTGTCTTCACCACTCTGTGGAGGGATTTGTGCTCAGAGGTAGAGCAGCTTCCATACCATACTACGAGGTTGTTCGTCACTGCCGATGGGAGATTCGCTGTCCTCAGCCTTCTTAAAAAGTGCAGCCCCTGGTGCGCTTTCTTGACTATGGCATTTGTATTTGTGTTCCAAGACAAGTCCTCATCGATGTGCACTCCCAGAAACGTTGTGCTTCTCACTCTTTCAACTGTTTCTCATTGATGGTGAGGTGAGAATGTTCCTTGCGATTTTTCCTGTGGTCGACGGTTCTCTTTTGTCTTGCTCACATTTAGTGCTAAGTTGTTATTTTCATTGTCATTACTAATGAAGCCCACCACTGTTGTGTCCTCAGCAAACTTGATGCGATTTGTATTGTACCTGGCTTGTATAATCCTGTGTTAACAGGGTGAACAGCAAGGGACTTAGTATGCATCCTTGTGGAACTCCAGTGTTAAGAATGATGCTATCTGAGGAGTTATTTCCTACGCACACTTTCTGAGGTCTGTCTGTGAGAAAGTCAAGAATCCAGTTACAAAGTGGAGTGTTGACGCCAAGTTGGAGTAGCTTCATCACCAGATGAAGTGGGATGAATGTGTTAAAAGAAGAGCTGAAGTCAATGAATAGTACCCTCACAAAGGTGTTTTTATTCTCAAGGTGTTCCAGCAATAGATAGAGTGCTAGAGAGATAGCATGTGCCATAGAGCGGTTTGCTTGGTAAGCAAACTGCAGAGGGTCAAGATCAGCAGGCAGCCCAGATGTTATGGCATCCTTGACCAGCCTTTCAAAGCACTTCATCACTGTGGAGGCGAGGGCTACAGGGCAGTAGACATTTAGACAAGATGGTGGAGACTTCTTTGGTAATGGAATGATTGTTGTATCCTTGAAGCATTTTGGAACTATTTGCTGACTCGGAGAGTTATTGAAGATATCTGTGAGGACATTTGTTAGTTGCACCGCACAGTCCCTGAGCACACATCCTAGGATGTTGTCAGGCCCAGCTGCTTTTCTCGGAGTAACTCTGCGCGGTGCCCTCTGGACATCAGCTGGGTTGAGGGTGAGCTTCATCTTGTTATGGCCGATGGGCATTTTCTTTGCTGCTGTTCTGTTCCCTTCCTCAAATCTGCTGAAGTAGACATTCAGCTTATTTAGGAATTCCTTGTTTTCCTCACATTGTGAAGACAGGGGTCTGTAGTCAGTTATGGACTGGATACCCTGCCTTAGGTGCTTGGGGTCTTTCTGGTCAGAGAAGTAGCTCTGGATCTTTCTGCCATAGGTGCATTTTGCTTCCCTCACTCCCTTGTTCAGATTTGCTCTGGCTGTTCTGAGGGCTTCCCTGTCTCCAGACCTGAAGGCTGCATTCCTTGCTTTCAGTAGTTCATACACCTCTCTGGTCAACCAGGGCTTCTGGTTGGCTCATTTGTGCATGCCTGTTGAGATTGGTGAACCAAAAATTTCCATTAGTCAAAAGTTCATCTTGGGAAAAGGTATGTTAGAGCATGTGCGATAGTAAATATTGCTTATTAGTTTGTATGGTTAGTCTGAAGAAGACAGGATTAATGGCTGTAATATATTTATAGAAGTCAGGGTGGGCTATATTTGAAACTCTGGTAAAACTAATTTGACTGTAGTAGTTATGGTAGTCCAGGGCTCGTATTTCTAGAACCCGTTTCTATTTTTATTAGAAATTCTTGGGATGCTTGTGGTTTAGGTAAGACATTGGCAAACTTTGTGTTGTAGACGATGGTTTTAATTTTGTTGTGTAATAAAAGTGGGTGTAACAGCAGGCAGTAAAAATTGGCTTGTGTAAGTATGAGATGTAGTGGCTGTGGATAGTTCTGTATTGAAGCTATTGACAGAGGACTTGTGCAGCCTGGCAGTGAAGGAGATATAGTTGTGTAAATTAGTGAATTGAAATGTAAACTCCACTCAGTGGGCCTCTGTAAGTTACATGAGGGGAGTGGAAAAAAAGAACTTAAGGATGACATAAGCTGTGAGGTTTTGGAGAAGTGCACTGCAAGAGCTGCTAGCTAAGAGTGTAGTAACACCAGAAGGTATCCAGTGCTGTAACACAGTAGCACTGTGGCTGCTGTGAGATATAATTACTAACACACTACCATCAGTCAGAAGAGGTAACACGAAAAGGACAAGAGGCCACAAGCTATATCCGGTTCAAAGACACTGGCTTAGGACAACTTGTTGTACAATTAATGAACTCCAGGGACTTCCACAAACTAACTAAAAAACTGAAAAGACAGTAGGTGCAGTTTGGGGAGGAATCATGCTGCAGACTTTCCAGTAGGTTAAAGAGCCACAGAGTCTGTGTTTCCAGGAACAGGCCACATAAAGTTCCAAGCTGTGGCCACCCTAAGAACCTCAAAAGGTAGGAAGTACAGTTGGAAGAGGGATCAAACTCTGGCTACCAGTGGGATAACCCCCACAAAATCTTGTATTGCTGTAAAAATCCTAAGATATGCTCACTTATCACCCTGAGCAGTGACTTTAGTTAGGAGAATGCAGTATACAGTATGATAATACGGTTTACTATCATCTTTTCAATCGAACTCCGTCGACTGCACTTTTGTCGAACACGGAAATTCGAAAACGGTAATGTCGAACACCAAAAGCCAACCTAGGAACAGGTTTTAACATGGGTTGAGATAGGGGAGAGGTTTGTAGTTCGGCAGTAACAGTGAACACTTATCTCGACCCATGTTAAAACCATTCCTAGGTTGGCTTTTGGTGTTCGACATTACTGTTTTCGAATTTCCGTGTTCGGCAAAAGTGCAGTCGACGGAGTTTGATTCGAACATATGATAGTAAACCGATAATACATACCATGAATGCACTATGTTTGCAGATAAGTTTTATTCCATGAATTTGCAAAAAAATTTCACTGAATGCACATTTTCAGAGGAACACCAGGACTTTTTCTATTTAAAATAAGTAAGTACTTTAAGACTACACAAATTGGAAAGGTTTTACTAAAATTGTTTTGAAGACTTAAGTGTGGGAGTTGTAAACATAGGAATGGAGAAAGGAGAGTCTGCCTATAGGGGTGACTGTAATTGGGGATACAGACTATAGGCAAGAGGGAGCTGGAATTTATTGGAGCAAACTGTCAAAAGAACCATAATTTTGGGAGCAAATAATTAGAGGGAATGGTAATAGAATGAGAAGAGGCCAAGAATGTATTTGTACTGTGGACTAGAAATTGCATTCCCCATCAGGGATTCAAATCAATCTATAGGCAAAGAGAAAGACGTGGAGGGGGGTCCTAAATGAAAGACCAGCACTGGTAGAGTTTTTAGTAGAAACTACAAAAGGAATAATTAGTAGAGCATATAAAATATTGCATGATAGCTAAGAATCGATCAGAGGAGGTTAGAATTGGGAAGAGGGCCTGAATAAGCAGTTCCCAAAGAAACAGTGGTGAGTATTCTGTGTCTTCCAAATATGCAACAAAGTCTAGAAGATTTAGAGTCTTTGTTTGGAAGGGTTTACATAGGTATTTTTATACCCCCAGGTAGACTCCACAGAATTTTTCCTCAGGTAGATAGGAAATGTTGGAGATGTGCTGGGGAAGAAAGTGGTAGTTAGGAACATATTTTCTGGGAGCATAATGAGTTGTCAGACTTCAAAAAATTCCCTGCAGACTACCCTATCAGAAGTACTGGGTGAGCAAATTGGTATAACTAAGGGCTTTTTTTCGGCTATGATACAAAATAGGAATTGCCTAGGCATGGTAAGGCCTTGCTGAGTCTAATTATGCTGGCTGCCAAAAGAGCAATTACTAGAAATTTTAAATCAAAGTCTGAATACAGTAACAGAGATAAAACAACTGGAAATGGGATCTTTGAAAAAAAAATGTGAAGTCTGGAAACAATACATGCAGAGGAGGAATGAGGTTTAAAAGAAGGCAGGATATGAAAAAAATAGGAACTGTGGGAATAATACATGCAGAGAAGTAAGGAGGTTTAAAAGAAGGCAGGATTTGAATGAGCTATGCAATGTTTGACTGACAAGTGACTGGAATGATTATAAGTGATGTATAATGTTTGCAACTAAAATTGTCAGTATGCTTTTTATTTCATTTATATAAATGCATGATTGCCTGTCATAAGTGAAAATTTAATAAATATGTTTCTTGTTTAAAAAAGTGTGGGAGTTGTGTGATCAACAAAGGACCACCACGGGAAAAAAATTTAAAAATATATATATTTTTTTAACTTTTCCTTAAGATTGGCTCATTGCAACCTGTGTGCACCAGATGGAAATAGTTCCAACTAATTTTATTCAGTTTGTAATCCTGCCTGACCTCCTGGGGGCAGACATCCTGATGAGAGTTTAGAGAAAATCTTCCCTATGATACACTGTCAGTCCACTGTTTCTGAGAATACAGTGCCTCTAGCTAGGCTGTCATATAAGACTTCCATTCACTTAGAATGGAAGAAGGGAAAGAGCAGCTAAGTTTGACAGGCCTCAGTAAAAGTATCATTTACTGTCACACAGTGCCTTTTATAAATGGGTTTCCTAATGATGTGTTAAATAGTCTGTGAAAAAATCTTCCAGAACTGCCAGCTCATTGCTGACATAACAGAGTTTATTTAGACATTCAACTTTGATCTGCTTCCGTTTTTTCTCAGTTTACTCCTCCCATATTCCCACCCTCAGCTACAAGAATGTCACATTTCCTGCTCTGCTAGGTTCAGCTAATTTGAATGACAATACACATGAAACAGTGTTGCTTGCAGTCAGGCCGGTGTGCCTCTGAAACTGTTCATAGGTAGATACTAGGCTATCTGCCCTAGGGCATTTATAAGCCTAGCCAGAGTGTATTTGGCTTCCGCCTCCTTATTAGATTAGCCTACTGTGCCTCTGTAAAGTAGGTCACAGAAGGTACCCTTTTAAGATTAGTTTACTGTGCCTCTGTCTAGCAGGGACACAGAAGAGATCCCAGGGGTGAATTTGCGATTTTCCATCCACGCGTCCAGATTTCGCTTGAAGAGGGTCAGCGAGGGGCTATGTCTAACATGAATTGGGATTCTATTCCAGAGTGAGGGGAGCCTCTGGGAAATGAATCTGTCCCTCCAGCATGTCCTATTTATTTTTGTACTGAGGTTTAGGTCCCTGGAGCATGTAGCTCTAAGGGACTTGGATTTTTTGAGGTGGAGCATGTCAGTTAATTCTGGGTTTGACATGGCTTTGTACGTCAGGCATAGATCACCTCTGAGTAGGCGGTAAGCAACTGAGTAGAGCTGGAGTTTCTTTAGTTGAGCTGCATAGGACATCTGTTTGTAACCCATGATCCTCTTGGTGAGATACTTTTGGGGTCTCTCCAGTTGCTGCAGGTGTCGGGTAAGGTACATCCCAAAAGGGGCATTGTATTCAATTATGGGCCTGATGAGTGACAAGTAGAGGGGCACAATGATCTCTCTTGATCAAGATGCGAACCCTTTCGTGATAAGGTGGGCTGTATAGAAGGTCTTTCTAACCACTTTGGCAACGTGATTATCAAAGGAGAGATTACTATCTACATTGGTCCCCAAATCTCTAATTACTTCTTCAGATTAATGGATTACCACCTATGTGGTAATTTGTGGGCACCTTGTTTTTCCCAAAGGGGATGACTATGCACTTTTTAGCATTTAGCTTGAGGCCGTGGCTCTGCCACCAAGCATCTGTCTCTGTGAGACCCTTTTGGAGGATGCTTGTATCGGCTGGAGATTCGATTATGGCCCCCAGTTTGCAGTCATCTGCGAACTTTGTCAGCCATAATCCGCCCGTGTTAGCCTGAACCTCAGAGAAGTATATACTGAACAAGAGAGGTCCCAGAACTGAGCCCTGTGGGACGCCACTTGTAACTGATTTGGATTCGGACATGGCATCTGCGATTCTGACCATGTGGGTTCTATATCTGAGCCAGTTTGCAACCCATCTTGTGATATAGGGGTTGATATTTAAGCTGGTAAGCTTATTTATGATGCCCAAGTGGGGTATTGGGTCGAAGGCTTTTGCGAGGTCCAGGTAGGCTGTGTGGACTACCTCGCCCTCATCTATGGCTTTGGTAACTGTTTCAAAGAAATCAACTAGGTTTAAGAGGCAAGATCTGCCCTTAACAAAGCCGAATTGGGTAGGGTCCAGTGTCTGGAGGCTCCCAATGTCTTTGTTTTTGTTCCCTCATCTCTCCTTACTGCTATTATTTGAATAGCACTTTCACAGTAAGTCATGGCAGAAATATGCTTTTAGCAATCATTAATGTAAAGGTTTCTAGGTATTCCTCTGAACATGCCCGTAACATACATAGTTAACAATTAATCTGGGCCACTGACAGATTTAGCTATGACTGCAAATCCATACTCCAACCAAAATGAATATTCATATTTGACTTGCACATAATTGCAGTCCTCTACATTTTTATCCTTTAGGCATGCCACTGATGTGTCCTTCTGTTTGTAGTTACTACTGCTGTTGTGTGCACGTATTCATTGCTGGTATGATGTTTTTGAAGCAACATAGTATATTCTTTACTTCATGCTATGCAGTGCCTACTTACTGTTTTTGTTCTCTCTCAAAATTGTTTTCTTTTGCAGGTTGCCACAACATGCTGTTCTATTCATCAATATACAGAAATTAACACTTTTGTCCAAAAAGCTATACAAACCAGACTGCCTCCAACTATATGGTTTACACAACAGTCATTTTTTCTGTAACAGTAACTGTTGCAATTCAATTATCATATGAATTTAGTTCTTACAGCAGGGATCAGGCATGAGAGGCCCTCTATCCCAGGACATCAACAAAGAAAATGAGCTGTCAAACACTTTGTAGGATTATATATAGACACCAACTAATATGTATAACAGGGTTGGGTATGACGTTGGTTTCATAAAAAAATAGGGTGCAAAGGGCAAACCTTTGGTTTTAAATAGCTGAGCTAAAACATCAAAGTACTTTTCTGAAGTACAGGCCAACACTAAGGGACTCTGGCTAACGAAGTTCGCAGATGACTGCAAACTGGGAGCCATTACTGAATCCCCATATGATGTGGATACTCTACAAAAGGGCCTTACAGAAACAGATGCTTGGTGCCAGAGTTATGGGCTCAAGCTTAATGCCAAGAAATGTGTAGTTGTCCCCTTTGGGAAAAAACATGTACCCGTGAATTACCACATAGGTGGCAGTACACTAAACACCGAAAGTGTGATAAGAGACTTAAGGACACAGGATGACAGTGATCTCACCTTCGATAACCACACCGCCACAGCAGTCAGGAAATCCTTCTATGTGGCACACCTCATCACTAAGGGCTTTTCATCCAGGAAAAAGGAGGTCATTGTTCCACTGTACTCATCCCTCATTAGACCCATTATAGAATACAACGCCCCATTTGGTATGTACCTCTCAAGACATCTGCAACAACTGGAAGGGCCACAGATATACCTCACTAAAAGAATCACAGGCCTAAAGCAGATGCCCTACACTGACAGCCTTAAAAAACTCCAGCTATACTCTGTCTAATATTGTCTACTTAGAGGTGATCTCTGCTTAACATACAAGGCCATGTCAAACCCAGAGCTGCTGGACATGCTACATTTAAAGAAATCCCAATCCCTCAGAGCCACACGCTCCAGGGATCTAAACCTTGCCATCACAATAAACAAAACATGCTGGAGGGATAGGTTCTTGACCCAGAGACTCCCAGACTCTGGAATAGACTGCCCATGCATGTCAAGCAGAGCGCCTCTTTGGCCCTCATCAAAAAGAACCTTGACGATTGGATGGGAGAAAGGAAATTCACCCCAGGGATCACGTTGGTCGTCCTGCTAGACAGGGGTCCAGGGAAGAAGTTGTGTGGGAAGAAATAGCCAGGGAATTGTTATGGCTAGGCTTGTGTAGGCCCTAGGGCTGATAGCCAAGTACCAACCTATGAACCTACTTGCAGGTTATTAAATGTACAGACAGCATATGACAATGACAAGGCCTGCAAACACAGAAAATAAGACATTCTGTAAAGTTAGTATCCAGAGCAATTATGTAAATAACATACATTTCAGCTATCTTACCATCTGCAAGTGCATATCTTGTGAAGTCTGATGAATAGCTATGAGTCCGGCTTTCACTGCAGGAAGGGGCAAGCTGAGCTAACAGGTATCATGCTGAGAAGATGACTTCATTATGCAGACATCATGACTCCTCAGTGATTAACTTCAATGGACTGTTCATCAACAGAACACGAAGAAGGTCTGATGCATATGCATGGGAACCCTAAGTCACAGACAGTGGCTTAGCAAATTCACAGGAATCTTAACAGCAGCATCAGAGGAGGAATGACCAGATTCACTTAGGAAACAAGTTTTTTAAGCCAAAGAAGAAAGGCACATCAATAATTACCTAGTTCTTCTGTCACCAGTTACATTTAAGCATAGAATGCTCACCAGAAAGTAGCTACAATCAAATGGACAGCCATATTTCTGCAGTTACTATTCCACGATACCATTAGACTTAACATTTGTGCACCTGTAAGGAAAGCAGTAGACTGTTTATGAAAATCACAAAGTAAGTCACATCAACAAATGGATGGCAACCATTATAGGTGACACTCAATATTGGTCACACCATACTCTGCCACTTTTATACAACTAAGCAATATACTGAAGTGCAGTCATCAGAACCCCCCTTATAGGTTCATAGGTAGGTACTAGGCTATTGGCCCTAGGGCCTATATAAGCCTAGCCAAAAAATGTACCCTGGCTTTCGCCACCCAAGAAAATTATTTTCCTGTGCCCCTGTCGAGCAGAGCCACAGAAGTGATCCCTGGGGTGAATTTCCCATTTCCCATCCAATCATCAAGATTTTTCTTGGAGTGCTAATGAGGAGCTCTGTTTGATATAGATAGGTAGTCTGTTCCAGAGTATGGGAAGTCTCTGGGACAGGAATCTATCCCTCCAGCATGTTCTGTTTATTGTGGTGACAAGGTTTAGGTCCCTACGGGGTGTAGCTTGGAGGGATTGTGATGTCTTTAAGTGGAGCATGTCCAACTGCTCTGGGTTTGACATAGCTTTGTATGTTAGGCAGAGATCGCCCCTGAGTAGGCGATATGCGATGGAGTAAAGCTGTAGTTTTTTGAGACTGTCTGCGTAGGGCATCTGTTTGAGGCCAGTAATCCTCTTTGTGAGGTATTTCTGTGGTCTTTTCAGTTGTTGTAGATGTCTTGTGAGGTACATACCAAAAGGGACGTTGTACTCTATAATGGGTCTAATGAGTGATGAGTAGAGGGGAACAATGACCTCCCTTTTTCTGGATGAGACTCCTTTTGTGATGAGATGAGCCACATAGAAGGATTTCCTGACCACTGTGGTGATGTGATTATCAAAGGAGAGACTACTGTCCACCTGTGTCCCAAGGTCTCATCACATTTTCGGCATTAAGTAGACTACCAGCTATGTGGTAGTTCATGGGTACAGACCTTTTACCAAAGGGGATGACAACACTTTTTGGCATTGAGCTTCAGGCCATGGCTTTGACACCAGGTATCTGTCTCAGTGAGGCCCTTTTGTAGTTTGTCCACATCGTTAGGAGTTTTGATTATGGCTCCTAGTTTGCAGTCATCTGCAAACTTTGTTAGCCAAAGACCTTCTGTGTTAGCCTGCACTTCAGAGAAGTAGATACCAAACAGGAGAGGACCCAGAACTGAACCCTGTGGTACTCCACTTGTCACTGGTCTGAAGTCGGATTTGGAATCCACTACTTTCACAGTGCGGGTTCTGTCCGTGAGCCAGTTGGCAACCCATCTTGTGACACAGGGATTTATACCTAGTTTAGTGAGCTTATCTATAATTCCAGAGTGGGGGATGGTGTCGAAAGTCTTATTGAGATCTAGATAAGCTGTGTGAACCATTTTACCCTCATCTATGGCTTTGGTGACTGCTTTGAAGAAGTCAATCAGGTTTAGGAGACACGATTTGCCTTTTACAAATCCAAACTGGGTAGGGTCCAGAGTTTGCAGATTACCAATGTCTTTGAGTTCCACGATGATACGTTCCATGGCCTTGCAGACCCTTTCTTTCTGCATCAGACACCATAGAAGTATCACTGTGGCTTCCAGGTACAGTTTATAGCACAATGTTAAATCTTAGGTATGCACACTTTATAAGAAATTCTTCTTACCAACAATGAACACACAGACATGCACAGCTTATCCGGAACATGTTAGTTGAAGTGAAGCTACTGTAGTGTGCTTCTGCATGCTGACTGCCTGTAATGCATGACTACAATCATATGAAGCACCTCTAGAAACCACTTTCATCTGCAATATCACTGTAGTTCCATCAAATCATGTGTAACAACTTGTCATCAGTGTCTCTAATCACTGATGACACCTGGGCAAGAACATTTAAGGAGAAAAGATATGACCCTTGGTCATGTGTATAGCTCTCACTGCACATTTTGAACGTCTTCTATCCTCACTATAGATTTTAAAGAAATGTCTTACTTTTAAGATATCACCATGCTTCCTTTGTTTTGGTGCAAACAAAGATAACCGTTACATAGCACTTTTTACTGCTTACTCCCGTTACCTTTCATCCACTACTCAAAACAAAGATCATGGTCAGGTTTGAATGCACTCCATAAAGCCTGTATGTACCCTCTATTGGTTGTGTGCCTCCCATCAAAGTCAGCAGCCTTATGTCAATAAGCTAATGGTCGGCCAGTCTGTAGTTGGCCATTCTGGGTTATCTTTGGCAGTTGTGTTCAGCGACACCTGGATGCATAACCAGTGAACCTGTGAACAATGACCTGTCAAGTGCTACTCGGTGTAAGTTCACTGACAGGACGCAGCTTGGAAATGGATGACATGATGCTACTCAGGAGGAGGATGACCATCCAGTGTTTCCAGGGGACAAGATGGAAGGGCAGTGCAGCCAAGGCACTTGGTTTCGGATCTGTCTACTTCTGTAGGAGGATGGCCATCCAGTGTTTCCAGGGGACAAGATGGAAGGGCAGTGCAGTCAAGTCACTTGGCTTTGGATCCACAGTCTACTTCTGTGTAGGAGAATAGGCCCAGGTGCTCTGTGAATTGTGGCAAGAGAAAAGGGTTCAGAAGGCAGGGAGGTATACTGTTTCACTAAGACACAGGCTCCTGCCAATCAGACTCCATGTGTAATGATAGTGCAGTACTCATAATGTCACCCTATGGCTCTCTGCCAGGTTGTGACAGGGTTCACTTAAGTCAAAATGGCTCCTTAGTGTTCTGCTGGAGGTATGGACAGAAATAAATATCATAGGTGACTAGTGAATAATCACACTGAAGCCAGTGTGCCAGAACCAATGGCACATCCACAATTGTGAACAGGACAAAGGCTTCAAACCTCAGTCACACTGCATGAAAGTTATGCAGATGGGGGTTATTAAATGGACACACAGGGTCATAGAATGTAAGGTGGGAGATTAACAGTTCATATTCCTATCAGATGCAGCATAACTGGCTCAATGTCTGCTGAGAGACTGTCTAGAAGACGCAAGAAATGATGAGCATAACTGACTCAATGTTTGCTGAGAACAAGTCTAGAAGATGCGGGAGGTGATGAGTGAGTCCAAATCCTCACTCCTATACTTGGACAAAGTAGATGACAAGGTCCCTTGAAAGCTCTGTTGGGCAGTACTGTGGTAGTTCAAACTCCGGGAAACATTGGTAGAATTAGTGCAGATGAAGCACAAGGACCCAATGAGTCAACATTGAACCATCTTCTGTCTCTCATTTGGCTGACTTTCTCCACTAATATGATAGATTTGGAGCACTTTTACAAGGAAGAGTGGGCAAATATTGCCAAGGCAGGATGTGCCATGCTGATAGACTCCTATTCAAGAAGACTGAATGCTGTAACTAAATCAAAAGGTGCTTGAACAAAATATTAGTTGAAGGGTGTGCACAGTTATGCAACCAGCGTATTATAGGGTTCATAGGTTCATACTAGGCTATCTGCCCTAGGGCATTTATAAGCCTAGCCAGTGTGTGTTTGGCTTTCGCCACCCATTTTAAATTAATTTTGCTATGCCCTTTTTCGAGGTTAGTATACTGTGCCTCTGTCTAACAGTGACACAGAAGTGATACCCGGGGTAAACCTACGATCTCCCATCCACTCATCAAGATTCCTCTTGAAGAGAGTCAATGAGGGACTCTGCCTAACCTGGACTGGGATTTTATTCCAGAGTGAAGGGAGCCTCTGGGTTATGAATCTGTCCCTCCAGCATGTCCTATTTATTTCAATGCTGAGGTTCACGTCTCTCGAGCGTGTAGCTTGATGGGATTTGGATTTTCTGAGGTGCAGCATGTCCATTAATTCCGGGTTGGATATGGCTTTATATGTCAGGCACAGATCGCCTCTGAGCAGGCGGTATGCCACTGAGTAGAGCTGGAGTTTCTTTAACCGGGCAGCATATGGCATCTGTTTGAGCCCTTTGATCCTCTTGGTGAGGTACTTTTGGGGTATTTCCAGTTGCTGCAGGTGTCTGGTAAGGTACATCCCAAAAGGGGCATTGTACTCAATTGTGGGCCTGATGAGGGATGAGTAAAGAGGCATGATGACCTCCCCTGATCTAGATGTGAACCCCTTCATGATTAGGTGGGCTATATAAAATGTTTTTCTAACCACTTTGGCCACGTGGTTGTCAAATGAGAGATTGCTATCAACTTGGGTCCCCAGGTCCCTAATTACTTCTTCCGTACTTAATGGATTACCACCTATGTGGTAATTTGTGGGCACTTTGTTTTTGCCAAAGGGATGACTATACACTTTTGGTGTTTAGCTTGAGGCCATGGCTCTGGCACCAGTTGTCTGTTTCTACGAGGCCCTTTTGGAGGATGCTTGTGTCGGCTGGAGAGTCGATTATGGTGCCAAGTTTGCAGTCATCTGCGAACTTGGTCAGCCACAGTCCTTCCATGTTGGCCTGTACCTCCAAGAAATATATATCGAACAAGACAGGTCCCAGGACTGAGCCTTGTGGGATGCCACTTGTAACTGGTTTGGAGTCTGACATGGCTCCAGCAATTCTAACCATGTGGGTTCTGTCCTTGAGCCAGTTTGCAACCCATCTAGTGACATAGGGGTTTATATTTAAGCTGATGAGCTTATCTATAATGCCCGAGTGGAGTATTGTATCGAAGGCTTTTGTGAGGTCCAGGTAGGCTGTGTGGACCACCTTCCCCTCGTCAATGGCCTTTTTGTATTTATTTATTTTTTTCACCTAACAGTTTTATTTTTTCTATTGAATTGTACAGGTCATAGGTCACAGTAAAGGTGGGAATAATTTTGAAATGAGTTATTGTGGTCTCCTTTTTTAATATCATAAAAACCTGGCATTTTAACAGGGGTGGGTAGACTTTTTATATCCACATAAATGCACACGCGCACACACACACACACACCTAAATTTCTGACACATTTTATCAATATATATAATGCAAAGGCCAGTGAGCACAGGAACGTGAACAAAGGAAATGTGATGACAACACTTATTAGTATTATACACAAACTTTATCTCAGATGTACCACAGGCATGGGTATTGACTGCCTCCAAAGAAAGGGGTGCTGAAGGGCAAGGTCTCGGTTGGAAACAGCTGAGCTATAACATCAAAATACAGGCAAACCTGGAATTGTACAAACAGCCCATGCCAGCAGCACTGCATAAAGACAAAGATTATAAGACTTTCTCAGATCAGTTATACAGATAACACACCTCTTAGGTATCTCGGCATCTCCCAAGTGCATAACTTGTGAAGTCTGAATAACAATGACTCTGGCTTTCAGTACAGGAAGTGGCAAGCTGAGCTAATTGGTATCATGCTGAGGAGATGAATTCATTATGCAGACATCACGGCTCCTCATTGGAACTAACAACTGTTCAGCAGCAGAAGATGAAGATGGGGATGCTATCTCTCTCTCTCTTTCTCTATATCTCTCTCTCTTGTGTATATATATATATATATATATATATATATATATATATACATACATACATACATACATACATACATACATGGGAGGCCCTAAGTCACAGACTATGGCTGTGGAACAGATTTACATTATAATGTCTATGTTTTCCCCTTGGGGCTATGCATTGCTCTAACAGTGTTCACAATATCTGTTATCTTCTGTCAGAGTTTTACAGACTATTTTGTATCAACTTTATTGCACATGTAGATTTCCTTCACTTTGCCCAGCCTTATTTGCAATGTCATGAATTTCCCATTTGAGACAAGAAATCTTAGATGGGCTGAGACCCTGCACAGAACATTCAAAATTCTATTTTTTTTACTCCATCACACAGGACTGCATTTCTGTGGTGCCTCTATGACCCCTTCTGTTCAAAGGGTTTTCTTCTACAGGACAAATTAAATCTATATTTATATCTATTCCATGTGTTTTCCGGTCCGACTTGGGGCATGCCTCAGGATTCTGGTTCTCATGGCATCCATAACTCTCATAATACCTCTTGCAAAACTTGACATGATGATAGAATGTTATCTGAAGGCTACTGGGTACCAGCATCGACACCCACTGTCTTTTCAAATTCCTTTGTTAGGCTTTCTAAAAAGAGAAATGACTTGCTGCAGACATCAGATATCCTCAAGTTCAGGTCACCCAATTTTCTCCTTATGCTTCAGAGCAATCAGTCACAGCAGACACCTCAGACCTCATATGTGGAGCTGTGTGTAGGGGAGTTAAAGTGCCAGGTCTCTGGCACAGGAAAGACAGGAAAAAGCAATAAAATAGATGCTAGCTGTTGTAAAGGTTCTCAATTCTGAATCCTTTGTTGCCCCAGACACTGTTCAATTAGTTACTGATAATACTGCATTGATAGGTTACCAGATGTTAGCCCATTTATAAACAAGCAAAGTTAGCATGGGATGTAGCTTTACAGCACAATCTTACTCTAGAGGCGCCCTGCATTGTATCAGAGCTGATGGTGTGGTAGAGAAGCATGGGTTACACATATAGGGGGGGACCAGATGTTAGCCCATTTATAGATCAGCAAAGTTAGCATGGGATGTAGCTTTATAGCACAATCTTACTCTAGAGGCACCCTGCATTGTATCAGAGCTGACTGTGTGTTACATGGGATGTAGCTTTACAGCACAATTGTATCAGAGCTGATTGTGTGGTAGAGAAGCTAGCAGAGCAAATGCAGGCCTTAATGAATGGAAAACAGATCAGGGCTTTTCCCAAGATTAGCTGCATCTGTGGGAAATTCTTCAGGTAGACCTTTTGACTACACTAAGTAATTAACTGGAAGAATTCTGCAGAATATCAGAGATACAAAGCAGCTGGGATGGGTGAACTCTTTCTTTTTTTTTCACAATGACAGGGTTTCTTGAGAACTAAGGCTTCTTTTATTAGTGAAGTGGTATATGACTTTAAGCTAACTATCCATGTACTCATTTTCTTTCTAGAATCTGAAAAAAAAAACAGAGGAGAAAGGATACTTCTTCCTGTGGATAGCTACGGACAACTCAAGTACCATTTTGAAACGACCAATCTTTCAGAACTCCTGATCAGATGTTCATTGCTTGTGAAATTAATATGGGGGACAACTTGTATGAAAACTATTTAGCAAGTGGCTGTCTAGGGCTATTACTTTTTTTATCTCACCACCAAGTATTACAGGCAGATTCAAGGCACACTCTTCCAGGGCCTTGGCTTCAATTATGGAGTTTTTAGAAAAGAGTGGGAGTACAGACGTATTCTAGGAGCAGCAACTTGGCTCTCTTGTCAAATTTTCTCAAATCACTGTAACAGATTCCTTTTCCAGGTCTAGGGCAAGCTGTGTTAGAATCTTTCACCAACGACTTTAAGATGCTTGCCCTTCCACCTCCTAGTTGCTGTGAGGCATGGTAGTCTCCCCATATTATCTTAGAATACCACAACAGTGATCAGTCAAACATACTATAACGGTACATTTACTTACACAACTGTACAATGATCTTCATTTGAATCAGTGCTGCAGTAGTCAGTACCCCCCCGTTGTGTTTTTTATGCAAGAGTGTGGACATGTACTTTTTATCTTCCAAGGAAACTCCACTCAGGGCTTGGCATCCCTATTTGCAGTAACAAAAAAAGAACAACTAATTATATATAATACATCTTCAAAGTTATGCTCCTTTACAAATGTTTTATTTATAACTAAAACATAAAAATAGTAGGAACTAGAACATTTTTTCACATGTACATAAAATATTATCTAATTACGAATAAAGACAGATGTGACAACATCTACAAGTGCTTATAAGCCAAGCACTATACAAGGTGTCAGTGAGTAGTTTGGCAGCAATGATGTAATTAAAACATTTGACAGAGAATAACATAGGGTGAGGTTATAGGTGAGATAAGTTAAACTTGTATACAGTGTAGAGGAAAACGTCTGCAGGGAACTATAGAGCAGGTATGTCTGACAAAAAATAGTACAGTTGAATGACAGCAGAAGAACACTGCCAAGAGCTAGCTGTGCTAGGAAGTTATGCATGTGTGCATTTCATATGTATGTCAGTATTATACTCACAAATACATAATATATATACATATACAATTTACCTACTGTTGGTAGGACTTGTGAATTGACTCAGCAAATAAATAAAAATCTGTTTTGTGCATAGTTAAAGTGAAATATATTTCTGGGCATGGAGAATCTCACACAAAGATGCAGAAGCACAGGCCTGCCCTGGCCTTTTCCCTCATATTGTGACAAATATGGATGGACAATTACCTACAGTTTCTCCTACTTGTCTGGTTGATATGGGCATAAGGAGACAGTGTGACAACTACCTCATGTACACAGACAACAAATTAATACTACCATCCAGGAACACAATTTGTGAGAGATGCAATTACATTAGGAAGCTAGAGTCCATGTTCTCTCTCCCTCAAGCCAGTATGTGTGGAACCAAAAAGGTTGTCAACACAATCACTACACCTCAAACAGCACCCACACACTCCTTTTTTTTTTAACCTGCATTTTCCCCACCCTGGTCAACTATCAGATCCCTGTGGTCCATGCTTGCCGCAAATACAGCTTTTCCTTATGAAAAGGACTCTTCCCTGAACAAACTTTGTCCAGAGTCCTGTGACCTCTGCAGTGAGGATAACTAGTGCCAGTCCCCCTGAAGTCTACAAGGGTGTCCAAGTTTCTTCACTAAAATAAGACAAATACAGCTATTCCTTATGAAAAGGACTCTCCCCTGAACAAACTTTGTCCAGAATCCTGTGACCTCTCCAGTTAGCATAACTAGTGCCAGTACCCCTGAAGTCTACAAGGGTGTCCAAGTTTCTTCACTAAAAGAAGAGTAGGTTTATAATTATTTGTGTACTGTGCTAAGTTCTACTGTACTGAATTAGTCGTTGTACCTCTAATATTGGCTAGCACATCGCATGGACAGGCCCTTAACCCAGACTTTTAACTTTTTTTATTGCTTCTCAATTTGGAACGCTCCGTGCTAGGACGTGTTCTTCTCAATTTTCGCCACTAGATGGTAGTATAGTCTAAGCTACCAAACCTAGGTTCACCTAGAATTCTACATTAAAATAAGCTTGAGACTTTAAAAAAGCTACATATACTTATCTGCTTACAATACTAAGATAAGTTTGACCAGTGAAAAGTCTACCCCTAAATTGTTTGCTAAGACTATTATTTTATGATTGGATAAACTATGAATGGTTTACTAACCAGGATAAACCTAAAAGTGACCTTCTCCTGATTGTTTTATTTTTAATCAAAAACGGAACTCCTGCAGCTCTGCTGGTGGTCTCTCCGTTCCCCCTCGCTGCGCTCGGGCTCACTCCCCTATCCCCATTCCCACCCACCCCCATATCAATTATCTTTATAGTTAGCCTGGCCACACCTTAATCCCCCACCCACCAATCACACACCCCACACTCCTTATTCCTCCCATTTCTGTTTAATCCCTCCACACTACTACCAGCAACCCCACCCCTCGCTCTCTCCTTTTAAACTACCTTATCACACTACCTCCATCCACACCTCTCCTTTTCCTACCTCTCACAACACATAACCAAATACAGCTTTCAAAAATCCAAATACTCCTCCATACTTTTCATTACCCTTCCGAGTTTTAACTACTGCTACACTACCAATATACCCCTCTCTCACTCATACTCGGCATTCACTTTAACCGCCCATAGTTAACTCTATATAGCTGTGTCTCTTTTTAACATCTTTCTCTTCATATTCACCATCTACCTCTCTATCCTACTAAGGCTAACATAATTTCATACAACCCACCTGCCTCCTCGACCTTCTCCCACTACGCCTCTCAACTCTAAGACCCTACCCAGATATACTGCTATCTGTTCTAGTTTGCACCAAACAGACTTAATTCTACAAAAGAAATTCACCCTGCTCTCCACAAAATGTAACTCTTCCAGCTACCATCTCCATATATACTATAACACCAGCAAGAAACTGCCCCTCCCTAGCAGTGCCTCTAATCTCTGTAACCTAGTCCTCTGTGGAGATATACATCCTAACCCAGGCCCCTCTCCCCCTTCTCATAATTCTCTCCACACTTCCAAAACTTTAAATATCAGCACTATTAATCTTGAAAGCATCAGAAACAAAACTCCCCAACTACATGCATGGTTAAGTCAACATAAACCAGACTTTACTGCTATCACAGAAACATGGCTAAAACCATGTATTAAAGATTCTGAATTTTTACCCCCCAAACTACTCATGGCTTAGAACAGACAGACCCCACAAAAAAGGTGGAGGGTGTCGCCTTACTATTCCCAAGCACTTACACTGTTATTCCATATACCAAACCCATTCTCTCCTTTCCCCTCAGATGACCTACTAGTTTCCTTCCTTAAACTCAATAACTGCAAAAGCCTTTGCATCATAGTCATATATATACCCCCAGGTAACATTGCTGCAGTTCTTGAAGACATTTTAGCCTGGACTAGCAATAATGTAAAAAATGGAACTATCATTCTAGGTGACATTAACATCAACTGGCTAGATATCACCACTAAAACTCCTATATAAACATCCACCTCCATAGTTACTCCCAGCTAATCTCTGACATCACCAGACCTGGCAAAAATGGAAACAATGGCTCCACCTTGGATTGGATCCTGGTAAGCCCACCTCTATACCTAACAATCACCAATTAAGGCATACCAGAGATCTATCCCACTTCTCCCAAAATACCCTCAATGACATCCTGAAAAAAACAAACTGGAGCCCACTGAAATCCCTCCCTCTTAACGAAGCTGTGGATTTCTTTAACTCCACATTCCTCAGGACTCTAAATAGTCTTGCTCCTCTCAGATTAAAAATAGGTGAAGTTAAACATGCTTCCTGGCTAGCTAAGAACACAAAGCAAGTCATGTCATAGGTTCATAGGTTCATACTAGGCTATCTGCCCTAGGGCATTTATAAGCCTAGCCAGAGTGTGTTTGGCTTTCGCCACCCATTTTAAATTAATTTTGCTATGCCCTTTTTCGAGGTTAGTATACTGTGCCTTTGTCTAACAGTGACACAGAAGTGATACCCGGGGTAAACCTACGATCTCCCATCCACTCATCAAGATTCCTCTTGAAGAGAGTCAATGAGGGACTCTGCCTAACCTGGACTGGGATTTTATTCCAGAATGAATGGAGCCTCTGGGTTACGAATCTGTCCCTCCAGCATGTCCTATTTATTTCAGTGCTGAGGTTCAAGTCTCTCGAGCGCGTAGCTCGATGGGATTTGAATTTTCTGAGGTACAGCATGTCCATTAATTCCAGGTTGGACATGGCTTTATACGTCAGGAACAGATCGCCTCTGAGCAGGCGGTATGTCACTGAGTAGAGCTGGAGTTTCTTTAACCGGGCAGCATATGGCATCTGTTTGAGCCCTATGATCCTCTTGGTGAGGTACTTTTGGGGTCTTTCCTGTTGCTGCAGGTGTCTGCTAAGGTACATCCCAAAAGGGGCATTGTACTCAATTATTGGCCTGATGAGGGATGAGTAAAGAGGCACGATGACCTCCCCTGATCTAGATGTGAATCCCTTCATGATTAGGTGGGCTATATAAAATGTTTTTCTAACCACTTTGGCCACGTGGTTGTCAAATGAGAGATTGCTATCAACTTGGGTCCCCAGGTCCCTAATTACTTCTTCTGTACTTAATGGATTACCACCTATGTGGTAATTTGTGGGCACTTTGTTTTTGCCAAAGGGGATGACTATACACTTTTTGGCGTTTAGCTTGAGGCCATGGCTCTGGCACCAGTTGTCTGTTTCTATGAGGCCCTTTTGGAGGATGCTTGTGTCGGCTGGAGAGTCGATTATGGCACCTAGTTTGCAGTAATCTGCGAACTTAGTCAGCCACAGTCCTTCTGTGTTGGCCTGTACCTCTGAGAAATATATACCGAACAAGAGAGGTCCCAGGACTGAGCCTTGTGGGATGCCACTTCTAACTGGTTTGGAGTCTGACATGGCTCCAGCAATTCTAACCATGTGGGTTCTGTCCTTGAGCCAGTTTGCAACCCATCTAGTGACATAGGGTTTATTTTTAAGCTGGTGAGCTTATCTATAATGCCCGAGTGGGGTATTGTATCGGAGGCTTTTGCGAGGTCCAGGTAGGCTGTGTGGACCACCTTCCCCTCGTCAATGGCCTTGGTGACTGTTTCAAAGAAATCAACCAGGTTTAAGAGGCAGGATCTGCCCTTAACAAAGCTGAACTGGGTAGGATCCAGTGTCTGTAGGTCCCCAATATCTTTATTTATGAGGTCCATGATGATCCTTTCCATAGCTTTGCAGACCAAGCTAGTCAGGCTTATGGGGCGATAGTTTCCAGGATCCGTTGAGGCACCACCTTTGTGGAGAGGGAACACTGTTGCTGTACGTCACTCTTTGGGTACATACCCTGTAATAAGGCTGAGATTGAACAGTAGTTTTATGTTTGGGTTTAGCTCTTCTTGGAGTTCATGTAGGACGCAGCCCGGGACACTGTCTGGTCCCATTGATGCTGTGTTTTTTGCTTTGGAGAGGGCAGCTCTTACCTGAGCATCTGAGATGTCAGGGGGGGCAGCACTCTGCTGGGATAAATATTTACACTTTTGGTGGGGGGGGGGGTTTGCGCTGAAACTGTCAGCTAGGATGTTGGCAATGTCTGTGGGTTCGGTGTATTTCTTGTCGTTTTGGGCTAATTCTAAGCATATCTGGGAATTCCCACCCAGGTTCCTAACATTACTAAAGAAAGCAGTGTGATTATCCTTAGTGTCCTGTGCAATTTTTCTCTCGAAGCTGGCCTTAGACGATTTTATGAGTGCCTGTAGTTTTTTGCTAATACTGATCAGAGATGCCTTCCCTTTTTGGGATTTTGCTCTATCATGTAGTAGCTTCCTCCTTCTATTGTTTAGTTTGTTTATGGCTGGGGTCCACCAGACAGGACGTCTGCCTTTGGAGGATTGGGTCTTGGTTTTATTTGGGATTGCATGATCCATGCATTCCTGAAGGTGTTCATAGAATGAGTTTATAAAGGATTCTGCGGTCTGGGTCATATTTTCCACAGGCCCGGGGGCTTTGAAGGATTCCACCTCAGTTTTAAGGAGTGTGAAATTTGCTTTAGAGAAGTTTTTCACTGTGGTTTTCAGGGCAGGGGGTGGAGTCGGGATGTGAATATCCAGTGAGATTAGTTTATGGTCTGATCTTACCAGTGAGGGATACACTTCTGGTCTGGAGCATAGAGTCCCCATGTTGGTGATGATCAGGTCCAGTATGTTTTCTCCTCTTGTGGGAGTGGTAACAAGTTGTTCCATAGCATTTGAGTTTATAAATTCTAGGAACCTTTGGGCTAGGGTGTTGGAGCTAGAGTAACGCTCCCAGTCTATGTTTGGGTAGTTGTCGCCCAATATAATGGTGTTTGGAGAGACCTTCATATTTTCCAGTGTTCTCAGCAAGGCCGAGTGGGGTTCCTGGGTTTGGGAGGGTGGTCTGTAGCAGGCTATAAACTGGAAGGCAGTTTTACTCACTGTTAGTTGCACATGGATAGTCTCTGATGCTTCGTGCTGTGCCACCAACCTGGAGGTGTGGATATCTTTGATGAATATTGATACTCCCCCTCCTTTTGTGGTACGGTCCAAGTTTTGGGGCTGAAAAGCATGGTATGAGGTATAACCTGGTAGTGCTGGGGTGCTCTCAGGAGCCTTGAACCAGGTTTCTGTTACTGCACAGATATTGATGTTCTCCATGCTAAGGAGAGTTTCGAGTGCATGCATCTTGAGGTTTAGACTTCTGGCATTAAGTAGCATTACTCTTAGTTTCTTATCCCTTGTGATACCTTTGGATGTGGGTTTGTCTTTTGAGCCTTGCCTAAAAAAGGCACTATGGGGGTAGCAAGAGCCTTTGCCAATATCCGAAAGCCCAGGGGTGACAGGTGCAAGCTGTCCCTAGCGAAGCATTGTGGCTTGTCGAGCATGTCATCCCAGGCTGACAGGCATTGGATCCCCTTTGAATGACACCAATACTTAAGCCAGTTGTTGAAATTGATCATCTTGTCTTCATATTGTGGCATCATTCTTGGTGAAGGTAAGATGCTACTCAAGGTCAGGGTCATACCGGCCTGGGCTACATGCTCAGAGAGCTCCTCTATGTCTCTCTTCATGTTGTCCAGGGAGGTACGTCTCAGGTCATTCACACCAGCATGGACAATGGCTGAGTCATATTTGTACTTGCCTTGGAGTGACCTGAGTGCTTGTGTTATGTGGCGGATCCTAGCGCCCGACAGGCAGCTCACCGTGACCTTCTCCTTGTTCATCCTGGTGAGCAGGACGTCAGTGTGCCTGACGATAGTCACCTATTACAAGTGTATCAGGTGTGTTGTTTAGCCTTAAGGGCTGTGACTGTTCGGCATACTGGCTTTGTGAGCTGCGTGTTGCACGTGTTTTGTTTTGGGGTAGCGGTTGCTTGGGTGTCTGCTTTGGAGGTCTCTGCTGCTTAGGCAGATTTTTATTTAGAGCCTCTGAGTATGTTTTTGTGTGTTTGTGTTTGGTTTGCTGTCGTGGTAGGTCTGTGTGAGACTGGAATTGTAGTGAGTGTGGTTTCCTTCTCCTCCTGACTGGTTTTGCCAGTACTGAGTTGAGAGAGCATACCCTCCAGTATGGCTATATGGTTGCATCTCTCACATGTGTTGGAATTTGTTGGGAGGAGGAGAGGGTTGTCTGTGTGCATGAGGCAGTTGTAACATTGCCTCAAGATTCCCATATTCACCAGCTGGACTGGAGAGAAGATTGACAACTGACCTTTGGACATGCTAGAATAGTATTGGGAATTCCTTTATAATTGAAAAAAAAGGGCCAATGGGGAACGAGGTACACAAGGGGAGTTTGTGAGGGTGTAGTACTTTTAATATTTTAGTGCTGACTTATATAATTGCTTTAGTGAGCAAGTGCCAGGTAACTTAAATGCAATGTTTTTCAGGTAACTTAAATGCAAAAACGACAAACAGTAACTTTCTTTCAAGTGAAACAAGGAAATAAGTACAGTAAGCAATGCAGATATCACTAGGGATCCACAGAAGCGCTGAAAAGCCGCATTTTAGGTGGAATTCACATTTCAGGGAAATAACAAGCAAACAAACAAGCAGCACACAAATAAAGCTAGATTCAGCAGGCCTGGATCTAGTCTATGCTACAGCAAACAAGGTGTACCAATTTCAGTAAGAAACAGTTCAAATATGCAGGCACTATAAGCCTTTAACCAGAAATTCCCAGCTCAGAAGGGCAGAGTCCAGCCGCTCCTCCCACAAGAGTGCAGACCACAAACCTTCTTAATGTAAAATAACTGGCCTGTAGCCCAAGTACTTAAACCAGAATTAATACACTTTTAGAATAACAGACACTGAGCCCTCATTCAGCAGTTCCCAACTTAGAAGGATAAGCTACCTGTTCTGCCACTACAGTGCAGACCACAAACCTTCTTAATGTAAAACAACTGGCATGAAGCCCAAGTGCTTAAACCAGAATTAATACACTTTTAGAATAACAGACACTGAGCCCTCAATCAGCAGTTCCCAACTTAGAAGGATGTAAGCTACCTGTCCTGCCACCACAGTGCAGGCCACAAACCTTCCTAATGTAAAACAACTGGTCTGAAGCCCAAGTGCTTAATCCAAAAGACTTAGAATAATAGCTACACTTTAATCAAGTTACTACCAAGCAGTAATAAATACAATTGAATACTTTAAAGAATGCCTGGATTAGTGCTCAGGTTATACAAACAAAGCTAGATTCAGCAGGCCTGGATCTAGTCTATGCTACAGCAAACAAGTTGTACAAATTTCAGTAAGAAGCAGTTTAGATATGCAGGCACTATAAGCCTTTAACCAGAAATTCCCAGCTAGAAGGGCAGAGTCCAGCCTCTCCTCCTACAAAAGTGCAGACCACAAACCCTTTTAATGTAAAGTAACTGGCCTGAAGCCCAAGTGCTTAAAACAGAATTAATACACTTTTAGAATAACAGACACTGAGCCCTCAATCAGCAGTTCCCAACTTAGAAGGATGTAAGCTACCTGTCCTGCCACCACAGTGCAGACCACAAACCTTCCTAATGTAAAACAACTTGTCTGAAGCCCAAGTGCTTAAACTAAAAGGCTTAGAATGAGTTACACCAAGCAGTAATAAATACAATTGAGTACTTTTAAGATGACGCAAAAGCAAAATAAAGTAGGAAGAAACACAAATACAGTAAAAGCAGATTTTTTTTTTTGAGTGAGCAAATGAGATGGGCCCAGGAGTTATAGGACAAAACAAGTGCAAATGCAGGCCTTCAAATCAGAAAGTTGAGAGAGATGGAAGACCGCCCAAACGGCCAATAACTACAAATTCTGGGCCAGAACCACACCTTATGTGGTAGACAGGTTACCTAGTGCTTACCACTCCCACTAATAAGCTAGAAGGCTTCCCTCCAACACAGAAAGGCTTGGGGGCTCAAAAGCTTACAAATTGTCCTGGATACAGCAAATCTGTATCTGGAACACTAATTACAGGAAAGGTAGGAAACGGGCTTACTTTTTTTTTTTCAGAAAAGTAGCAAAAACAGTAGTAAAAACAATTCACATGCAGTGCAAGCTGACACACTTGAATATGTAGCAATATTAGTCCACACACAGTTTGAAAAAATGTAATTAGATTAAAAAGGAACCAGTCACCAGTAAATGCTCACTCAACACAGGATACTAAGAACCAAAGTGGAAGCAGTCACTATAAAGGCTGTCTTCCGAAATCACCACACCTCCAATGACTCCACCAAATGTTGCAGGGCCCAAAACACTGACATTTCACCGATGATATAAAATATAAAAATACTTTTATTAACAAATACACATGAAGAATCGATATAAAAGACTAAATTGCTGAATGTTGTACAATAAAACTGAAAAGGATTAAGCGCTTTCGTCTCCCACCGGAGACCTCATCAGAATCAGTGCTTAAAATGATTTAAACTCTTTATATACTACCCATAGTTCCATTAATAGAATAACTGAATAATTGTTAGTTCAAATTAACTATAATTAAACATATATTCCTGTTTTGTAGTATACGTCTATGTATTAAAAATGATACCATAGACACATGTAAGCATGTGCATTCAACAATTAAAATGTGCACGTGTATACTCTGTACAAGTAATTAATAATATTAGATATTAAGCATATCTTGACATATATACATGCTTACACAACAGTATAAATCAAGTAAAGTAAAATAAAATAAATTAAGTAATGTTAAGAATTTTAAGAATGGTGTGTAATAAACTGAATGGGGCTGGTTTGCTACTTAAACATCCTGAAAATCCTTCTGTTCGAAGCAATACTTCATCCTATCAATATATTACTGTATTACATACTTCAATCTATTAAAAATACAGTTTTTTCCACATATATTCACTTACAAACTCATATCCTTGGAAAAGTATGTGCCTAAAATTCAATAAAAATATTCAATAAAAATATTGTACAAAAATATTTAAACATAGTATTTATAACACCCTATATGTATGTTAAACAAAAACTTGATGTACGTATGTAATACATTAATAAATTATATATATATATATATATATATATATATATATATATATTATTGTTAAAAAAATCAGTACAAATGGTATAGATGTTAAAAATATAAATAATATAAATATCATAAATATTATAATTACAATAAATACTGTTAAAAACCACAAGAGTGTTATTAAATATTCTAAAAACTATGTAAACCGTAATAAAATAAATACATAACAAACTCACTGTGGCCATATGTCTTAATAAATGTTAAGTGTTAAAATACCAGTGGTGAGGTAAATCTGACCTAAAACTCACAAAACATGTGCTAAAGAAAAAATATTATTGTAACAAATTGTCAAAAATGTATAACTTATTAAGAAAAATAATGTTAAAAAACTGTTGCTGAAACCACTACCTAAAATGTTACCTGAAAATATACACACTTGTTATTGTAGTAAATGTTATAAAAGGAAGCGAATATTGAATTTAGTATTAATTCCTCTTGGGGTCTTCTGCTAATATCTTAAGGGCAGGTGTAATGGAGACGTGGTCATTCAACCCTTTACCAAAACAGGCATCCATTTTCAATTGCCAAATCATTTCCCTGTATTCTAATCTTGTCTCCCAATCACCACCCCTTTCCAGTTGTTCCACTTCTTCCAACACCCAAAATTTAAAGTCAGCCTGTTGACATGTTATTGAATGTCTGTACAATGCATTATTCACATCCTTTTTGTTAATGTCTCTCGTGTTCATACATTCTCCTGTTTAGATGTCTAACTGTTTTACCCACATAAAATGCCCAACAGTATTTACAAAATGCTAAATAAATCACCCCTTTTGTATAGCAACTACTATATTCCTTAGATTTCAGGGTCATCCCTAAACTCGGGATCCACACACTTTTCATGTCTGCAATGAATGAACATTGAGAGCATCTCCCACACCTGAATGTACCAATTCTATTGGATACAGTTTCACATACCCCTGTATTTTTATTTTTCTCAAAAATGTTTTTTAAATTTTGGTTCCTTCTATAACTATAGGTAAGTCTATCTTGAAAAACTGTCACTCTGGTGGGCGTAGTTTTGAAAAACTCCCATGTGTCATCAATACATTTTAGTAGTGTTGTTGATATACAGTATAAAGTCATCTATAAGGGTTTCAGGTCCATTCCATACAATAAAAATATCGTCCAAAAATCGGTAGTAGCTATTCACATATTTAAAAAATGCACTTCCGAACAAATACTGCTTCTCCCAATATAACATAACAATGTTCGCGTATAAAGGGGCACAAGCCGAACCTATAGCGACTCCTTGTTTTTGATGGTACACATCACCTTGAAAAAATATGTAGTTATTTTTTAACACTAAATCCACACTTTCCAATATTAACCTAAATTCATCATTTGTCACCAAGTTCATCTCCAGTACCATTTCTTCAAACCATTCCATACCAACACTGTGTGGTATGACTGAAAACAAATCCTTTACATCTACAGTTATAAATATACTGTCTCGGTTGTATGGATCATTGCCTAATTTTTGTAAAAAATCCCACGAATCAACCAGTATATGTGTGTATTTTGTGTAAAAATTCTTTAGTTTAGTATCAACATATATGACAAAGGGTTGAGTCTTAGATCCTTGTGATGACACTATAGGCCTCATTGGGGGATCAGCCACATTTCTGTGAGTCTTTGGAATACCAAATAGGGCCGGAATTGTTGGTTTGTCCACTTTCAAAAAATTGTATAACTGACTTTATCAATAAGACCTTGTAGTAAATTATCCTCTAGGATATAGTCAATTTTCCTGTAGGCTATATTTATTTCGTTTCTAGAAACCAATGTGTATATATTATCATCGTTTAAAATCTCTAACATCCTATTCGTGTAGTCCCACTGGTCAATTATAACCACTCCCCCACCTTTGTCTGGTTTCATCACACGAATCTTACTATTTTCTCCTAATTCATACAAGAGACTATATTCTTCCTTGGTTAAATTACTACCATATACCTGTTTGTTTTGTTTGTATTCAGATCTGACTTTTTTAATAAGTGTAGTCTCGAAATATAGTATGTCCTGGTGAGGTGGGGGGTTATAGGTACTACTCCTCTGTAGTTTAACCATGCTGTAGCTCTTGTTGTCCTGTTTAAAAATATGCTTAAAATTCAACTTTCTAGTAAAGGTTTTAATGTCAAGAATAATATTTTCTATACCTGTTTTTTTTACTGGCACAAACGTAAATCCTTTAATAAATAGTTTAAAATAAACTTCATTAATAATAACATCTGAATAGTTAAAAATATTAAAACCTTCAAATGAATAAATAATTGATCGAAAGTTATCATCATGGCATGATTCCATACTAATATCCAAGTCTATATTACCATCAATTGTTATCTGTAGGCTCTCCTTGTGTACCCTTGTTGGTGTTGACTCTCTACTATCTGTGCATAGGAGGGTTGTTGTTGAGCCCGGTTCCTCAGTCTCTCTGATCTCCTCGGGCCCTCCACATCTAAAGGGATCCCTTCCCTAGAGGCATTTCTTGGGTCATCATAAAACTCCTGTTCATAGGACTGATTAACATTTTTCCCCTGATAGTTATTGTTACCCCTATACTTGTTAACTCCAAAATATGTATGTTTATAGGGTTTATATATATTCTCTGCTCCATAATTCCTAACTTGCGAGTACTGCCTGTTACTGTTAAGGTTGGAATTGTAGGCTGTCCCACGTTTATATTCATTCAAGTCCCTTTCAAGCTTAGATAATTTTCGATTGTAACTTCGTGTAACAGTATTATCTACATCGTATAATGTTCTTGTAAAAACAGTTTTGTATTCTTCGACAGAAAAAAGTAAATCATCATTAATTTCTTTAAATAATCTATCTATATCCTTCTTGTCTAACTCAATCCTCTATTCATTAAAATGAATAAGTATTTTAAGCATAGCCAGCCCACATTCATTAAAAACATCGCTAATACTTTTAAACAATTCACCATCCGTATGATCATAAATATTGTTAGGAAACTTGTAGATCCTAAGTCCCTTCGGGACAATTTTGTTCTACAGGCATTGATTAAAATACCAATTTTCCACAGCCAAGTTTTTATATCTTATAAGCAGCGATTTAAAAACTTTACATTTCTCTTTGTAATCCATACTATATGTACCATCACCATCGTGGATTTTGTTCGTTTTAGCAAAAGATTTGTTTAACCAGGTATTGAAGTCAATATTGTCGTATTTAGAAAAATTGTTATTGTGAGATGTACTCGTACCTGGTCGCACTCTATCTTTGTAATGTCCATTACTCGAACGGTTGTTTCCAGAGTTATTGTCCTGGGTATCAGTTCTCCTCGACACACCATTAGATTCCATTCTGGCATCTGACGTCATATCCGCGTTATCACGGATCCGAGGACTACTTTGTGCACAAGGTATTTCGTTCCCCGTGTCACCTGGGGAATTGGTAGATTGTGAGTGGTTCTGGATCACTCGAACCAAATCACTCAGCAAACTGGACCCATCCATACTGTAGGTGAGAGCGGAAGGTGTTCAGAAACAAAAACAAAAAACACGTTGGAGACTCCTCGAACCGCTCCACCGGAAAAAACCAACCAGTCACCAGTAAATGCTCAATCAACACAGGATACTAAATTAAAAGGGACTAAAAGCAAGTGCAGAAAGGGTTTATTAGGTAGAATGCGGTAAAGAGATGGGACTAGGGGAGTGTCCTTGATCAAATCTACAGTGGGGCGGGCACTGCAAAAGCCACCAAATTTAAACTACTACCAGAAGAGGGGTGGGGGGAGTTTCAACAGAGATGTGAGGAATCAGAGTGCAAATTAAAAAACCCAAAAAATATATACTGATCTCTGTATATTTGCAGAACACTAAGACAACAGATATCTAAGTAACAATTTAGCTCTCTAATACAGAATAATACAGAAAAATATACTTGACTCTATATATTTGCAGAAAGTCTTGTAAGTCATCCAGAGACAAAGCCTGGAAAACTTGGTAAAAAAAAACAAACCCACAACCAATCTCATGAAATATAAACAACTTTGGAATCAGGCTAAAACATTAGTAGTTAAAAACAAAAAAGAATACATACAAACCTTCCAAAGCCAGCATAAACAAAATCCACAAACATTCTGGGGACCAATTAACACCCTCCTCCACCCAGGAACAAATAGTACCCCATGCCCAAACCCAGAAAAAACTTCCTCTGAACTAGCCTCACTCTTCGGCACATACTTTATAGATACCATTGCCAAACTTACGGCTACCTTCCCTCTCACCAATACAGACCCATTAGGAACATCACCAAATCTTAACCCTTCAAATCCCCTAACGAGATTCTCATTATCACCGATTCCCACAGCCACCATTCAGAAGCTTCTTTATAAACTAAAACCCTGCACAAATGCCCCTGACAACGTACCTGCAGAATATTTAAAAATGGCAGCCCCCTCCATCGCTTATCCAATCAGCATTCTCCTAAACAGGTCCATTAAAGAATCATGTGTACCAGATATCTGGAAGAAAGCTTTTGTCATCTCTTCAAAAAGGAGGCAATAACCCTCACATCTCCAATTTCCGCCCCATTGCCATTCTTTCCCCCATCTCTAAAATATTAGAGAAATGCATCCACTGCCAACTCTCAAGGCATCTAGTAAAACACCAATTGCTTTCCCCCACTCAACACGGATTCAGACCTGGGCACAGCACAAGCACAGCCCTCATATCCTTCTTAGACACAGTAAACAGAGCTCGCAATGCTGGCTCCTTAGTCTCTGCTCTCTTTCTGGATTTATCTAAGGCATTTGATACCATCTCCCACTCTCTACTCCAGCCTTAACCTATCTCCCTCCACCATACAGTGGTTTACCAACTATCTCAGCAACAGGCAGCAATCCACTAGGTGGCAGCACTCCTCCTCCCCATTTATTAATATTAAAACAGGAGTTCCTCAAGACTCAATTCTGGGTCCCCTCCTTTTCAGTATATTTGTGAATAATTTTCATAATACTCTTACACACAGTATAGTCATCCAATATGCTGATGACTCTACCATCATCTGCTCTTCAAAATCTGTCACAGAACTACACCATCTTACCCAAGAAGCATTTACCTCCACAGAGCACTGGATGTCCCAGAATCACCTAGCCCTTAACCCCAATAAAACAAAGCTATTACTATTTATCCCTACAAAATCTAGCCATATTAACAAAACTCAATTCACCATAAGTGCCCAAAATAACACTGTAATTGAAGTTGTCCCTAGCACCAAACTGCTAGGAGTCATCATTGATGACAAGTTAACATTTGACCTTCACCTCCAGAATAACATCAAAAAAACACATCAAAGACTGGGTGTCTTGTATAGGCAGAACTATTTCCTCAGTCTCCCTGCAAAAAAAACCTTGGCCTCATCCTTCCTACTTCCTACCCTTCTATATGGAGCCCCTATCCTCACCAACCTCTAATCCTCCTTAAAAAAGAAGTTAGACATTTGTTACAACAAAGTGGCTAAATTTGCTACCAGCACAAAATATTCCAACCACCACTGCTCATCTCTCCATAAACTAAACTGGCTTGAATCCTCTCACCACCTTAGTTACATACAACTAACTGCAGCCCATAAGATAATCTTTCAACCTGAAACCTGCCCTTCCATCGCATCCATACTGACCACTTACCATCAAATCGCCATCTCAGGTCTGAAAACAAAATGTTGTTATCCATTCAGAAACCTAAACTCTCAGCTGGCCAAATGCTGTACTCTCATTCCGTCTCCAAGTTATGGAATAATCTCCCTCCCCCACTCAGATCAATAATCCTGCTTCCTTCAAAAAATCCCTCAAACTACATTTTCCTCTCACTGGCTATGCCCCTGTACTAACAAACCCAACACCTGAATTCCTTCTCTTACTATATTCACAGTTTAACTGTTGCAATTCACTAAGGATTTTTCTGTGTGTACTCCACCGTAATTTCCCAGCACATAACTTCCTTCCCAAACTTTACACAGTTTAACTATCACAAATAGTAGGAATCTTTTGTATGTAATTAATGCAATTACTATGTCCTTTTTTACTCAAATTTTTTTTATGATAATGTAATTATAGCAAAGACAATGTCCTATTTTTTCTTTTCAAATTATCTTCTACTCATTCTATATGTCAAGATTGTTTCTTTTACTTGTGTATGTATTACTATTGAATTGTAATTATATAATTCATTGGAGCTTTTCTCCCTGGGCCTCCACTGAAAATGGGCTCTTCTTAGCTCAGTGGACTTTACTGGTCAACAAATGCAATAAATAAAATATGCAGCGATCCTACACATAAAAATACCCAAACAAAGGAGACCTCCGAGGCAAAAACACATGCGACGTCCACAGCTCTCCACACCACATAAAACGCATAGTCCACATACCTGTGTCTCATAGCCACTAAGGCTTGACCATAAACCAAACATGTTAGTTATAGGAGACTCCATTGTGAGACGCACACATGTGCCTCTCACCAGGCTGGATAAGGAGAAAGTCACGGTTAGTTGTCTGTCAGGTGCCAGAATCCACCATATCACACACGCACTCAAGTCTCTCAACATGTATTGCTGTGACTCTGTCTGAGTCATGTTGGTGTGAATGACTTGAGATGCAACTCTCTGGACTACATGAAGAGAGACATGATTGAGCTCGCTGATTATTTGTCCCAGGCAGGTATGGGCCCCAGCCTTAAGCAGCTGCCTGCCATCACCCAGAATTATACCTCGAAACAAACTGAAAATGACTGACTTTAACAATTGGCTTAGTTTCTGGTGTCATTCCAGGGGGGTCCAGTTACTGACAGCTTGTAAAGATATGATTGACATACCACGATGCTGTAGAAAAAAATCTGTTGCAATCCTCACTGATTATTCTTTTTTTGGTTATACACTACTATTGCAATCTGTTTAATGACTTGCATCTCTGTTAGACTAACTGTACAAAATTTTACTAGAACTGCATATACCTTCTCTGGTATTATTCAATTAGTAATCAGTGTGAGACTGTCATTTTGCTTATACTGTGTTACATAGTCCATATTCTGTTTTTGGAGCTTCCCCCCCGTCCCATCTGTACTTGGGCTGTTAAATTAGGCTACATAAACACACACATATATAAAGTGATATCTATGCATGTCTGCATTATGTATACACACAAATACATATTACATATGTATCTGTCTACACACACCCCATATATGTGTGTGTGTGTGTGTGTATATATATATATATATATATATATATATATATATATATATATATAAACACATATAAGAGTACATGCTTTGAAAATAAGCCTCATTTGACTTTCATCAGCAAGTAGTCTACACCACTGGGTAAAGTATAAACCATACTACAAATGGAGAAAACAAGCGGCTAGATGAAGGGAGTGGATGTTTGCATGAAGTTTGAGTACAGAAGGTTGCTGAAGCATACTGACTTCTAGTAGTTTGAATTGATGGTCCAGTAAGTGTTTTGGCAGATACTGCCATACCATGCTGTTGAGTACAGAATAAGTCTACCAGAAGGATGATAGAAGTGGGCTATGTAACTTTCTGTATAAAACGCATTGTGTAATGATTTACTAAAAAAGTTTAAAGGAAGCCAAAAGTAATTTCTAGATCACTGCAATCCCTTGTGCAGCCTGCTAGTGGAAGTTGCATTAACTAGCACTGTGAAGTAATGGACCCATTGGAGCAACGCTTGCCCCTTCAAAAGCTAAGCTTGTGTTCCATTAAGATACTTTAGAGAGCACTTCCAAAGCATTAAGCATTTCACCATGTAAACTGGCTTTCCACTAGAACCTGACAGGAGTCTAGAAAGTGACCGAGTAGCACAGCTCACCACATTTCTCAACACAGTGTTGATAACAGAGTTCCTTGCTATGCACTGATGCATCATAACACTGACACGTTAGAGTGCATAGCTATCTCATCCTGTGGCAGGAGTCCTCATATGATTTCATGATCAGGAATAATATCCTCCTCAGGAGTCATGAACACCTTGGGCAGTCTTGATCTCACATTTCCATCTGCTATAGAGTGTTGGTGGGGCACTGTGCTGATTGCTACCCAAGTGAATGGGAATCTATGCATCAAGGATTCCAGAAGGTTTTGCCCACTATCAAAATTCTTACTAGCTTGGGCACACTATCAAATAGTCAATATCACAGGACCTTCCACCAAAGTACCATTTATTTACCTTGCTAAGGGTATTACCAGTATAGTAGCTGCATTTTGGTAGAGGATGACTACATGTTGATGGTGTTTAGGACATAAGAAACAGTTTGAGAATCACAGATGGTTGTGTATTTGAAAGACTGAGTACTTATTTGTTAATTAAAAATTGTTAATTGTTAATATTGTCCTAACCATCCATTGCCTTGCTTTCCTCTAAAAAAAATCCTGCGTAGTGAGCAGGTTGTACAAATATGGACTGACTGTTTCTGAAGCGCTCAAGTCCTGGTATAAATGATGGCAGGGCCCAGTACCATGCAGCGGCTTGTCATTTGAGAAACACTGGCTTAGAATGTGTTCTGGAGGCTAAAAATAGGATGAAAAACCAGGGATTCTTCTATTAATAAATCAATTCAGCCTTGGCCACATTTAATCCTAACTCTAACAGTAACTGCCCATACGGAGTATCCCAGAAAAAAAGTCATCATTCCCATTAGTGGCAAATGATAATAGCAGAGTCATTGTCATCTCTGTTGCCAGTTCACAACCTGCATTTCCATAAACTGTAAACAAATAAATCCTGTTGGCTTTAAGGTCCACACATTTTACGAGTGCTGCATAAATCAATTCAATCACAATTATCTCACTGCTTCTGACAGCATCATATGTCATGTACAGACTAGATGGCAAGGGCAATATGGTGTACTATTTTCTCCTAAAATGAAAAAAAAAAATCAGTCCAATACTGCTGACAGATATGCATCTCAAGTTTTGTCTACATGTTAATTTTTTTTTTGGGAGGGTGGGGTACCACAACTGTACTGCACCTGTAGCTTGTCTAGAAAGAAATATATACATGATGTAGTCCATTATAGGAGATGCGAGTGCAGAGAATGTCAAATGCCAACTTCTAATTTATGAGTTCAAAATTATTATTTTAATCAGGAAGCATTTAAAATCACACATTCAAAATAATAAAACAATATATTTAATAACAAGCAAATTATTATTCCAAGTAGAAGACAGAACAATGGGAATCCATTTATTATTAATAAAAAAAAATATCCTTAAAAAAAGTAAAATCTGTGATTTCAGGTTCCCTGATACAGTTATCTAATGTTAGGTCAAACAGTTTTTCCACTGGGACAATTAATATTGACCAGAAGCCTGAGTTATACCCATCAAATAGAAATTAAGTGATTACTTAGTTTTTCCAGTTAGTGTAAAGGTAAGTAATACAGTCGGGTACAACACACAGTAGATAATAAACAAAGAACCTGGACGTGAAGGTTTAATGAAGTTACAAACTAGTGTAATGAAGCTGTTGTGGATCATTTCTGAAAAAAATGTCTGTGAGGAAAAAAGAATCCAGTAGTACAACATTAAAATAATGTTTTCTCAACCAATAGAGATACTTAAAATTATAAGAACAATTAGACTATCCTTCCATAGTGGACATAATTGTGAAGATATGTAGTTTACTTAAATGATAAATGAGGTCAGGAAGACTAAGGGTGGTGGAGTTTCTATTTTTATTAAAGACAAGCACACCTCCAGACTGGTGTGCCAGCATGATGCAGTAGAACTTGTCCTGGTGCATCTGACAACTGGAAAGACCCCCATGCAGCTGTAAACACCCCTACATCACTTAGGACACCCACTTCTCTGACCTGGACCAACTTGAGTCCATCAAGGTAACCCCCAACACCCTGATCCTTGGTGACTTCAACTACTCCACCACAAACTGGGTGAACTATTCCTGTTGTAATGCACTCACCCAATGATTTCTTGAGTTCATCAATTGCAATGCACTAGAAAAGCTTGAGTCATCCCCCAGCAGGGGAGATAGCATTCTAGACTCGGTTCCCACCAAAGTGGGCAGCCACTGCAACACCCACATGGTAAGTTCGTCCCTGGTGAGTTCAGACCATCAGTCTGTCTCATTCAAACTGTCTATCCTGTCCAACACCCCCAACGGCCGTAACCAGGCTAAAAATGTTCTCAAGAAATGACTACGAGCTTCTAAGGGAGGGTATCAGTAGCTTTACATCACCACCATCCTCAGAGGATGCAGACAAATATGATGAACAGTATGCCAATGGAATATACAAGCACCTGCACAACTGCATGGATTCAGCCATACCCAACCAAACGAAAACCTGCTCCTCAAGGAAACACAAACCTATGTGCTGGACATCCTCTATTAGCAGGCTGTACAACAAAAGGAAGAAACTGTTGTCAATGTGTAAAAAGGCACAACCCCCAAAGCACACAACCTGTGGTGAGAGACCTGAGTAGACAAGTTGACAACAATCTCACATTCGAACATTATGTAGCGGCAGTGGTCAGAAAAGCCTTTTATTTGTTTATCTCATAAGTACAGGGATTGCATCCAGAAAAAAGGAGGTTATTACCTCTCTGTACTCCTCCCTCATTAGGCCAATAATTGAGTACAGTGGCATGTTTGGTACGTACCTCTCACAACACCTGCACCAACTGGAAAGGCCACAGAAATACCTGACAAAGAGAATCTATGGACTGCAACACCTATCCTATGTGGACAGGCTGAAATCACTGTCACTGTACTCTGTATCATACAGCTTGATCAGAGGTGATCTGTGTCTCGCCTACACGACCATCTCAGACCCTGGTCTACTAGACATGCTCCATATCCATAAGCCTAAATCCTTGCGTAGTACACGATGAAAAGGCTGAAATCTATGTGACATTTACAAAACCTGCTTGAGAGAGAGGTTCGTCTCCCAGAGGCTGCACTGTCTCTGGAACAGACTCCCCATAACGTCAAACCAAGGATCTCGCTGATCCTCTTCAAGTGCAACCTGGATGAGTTGATGGGTAACCACAAACTGGTCACAGGATCCACCTGCATCCCTCATTGATAGTGGTGACAGGTGGTGATTGAGGTTTCTTTTCTGTGGATAAAACATTGGCTGGGCTTTACAGGGTTCATAGCCATAAGCCTAGTAGTCTCTTATGATCCAAGGATAGTTTTTTTTATAGATTCTTTACAAGTTCCAATAAAGAACTTCCGTAAAGCATTAAAGCAAATGAAAAGTCATTTTTGAAAATCAGCCATATCACAGACGAGTGCCTCTTCCTGGTGTACCCAAAAAAATAAAAAAAAAAGAACACATTTAAAATGTATTTAAAAAAAATTAAAAAAAAAAACAGAAAAGGAGGTACACACAACATAAAGCAAAGGAAGAGAACCACAAATAAATATGCCTGTTGTTGGGATGAGAACCCATATAGAGAGACATCAATACAAATTCAGGAATCAATGTAGATTAACAAGCAAATAAAAAGTTATGTACACTCAAGGTCTTGGATGATAGCCTTAACAGAAACTTCTGAAATGAAAGCAAAATGAAAACCACTTATAATGTACGACAATAACTGAAATGCTCTATATGGAAGGTATCAATACATCAAAGTCAGCAGGTGTAATGTTCATGCCCAAGCTATAAGACAACTATTTACATCACAGCTACATACTCAGATGTTTAACAGTGAATGAGAAATTAAGTCAGACAACCAGGTGCTTCAGTAACTGTACTTAAGCAAGCTAACCCTACTTGGTCAAGTTCCTTGATAAGTAATGCACTGATTTAAAAACATTTATTTATTTATTTATTTATTTATTTATTTATTTTATTTTACATTTGTTGACCGGGCTAGTCCAACTGGATTTATGTCCATTTTCAGTGGAGGCCCGGGGAGAAAAGCTCCAGAGGTACAAAAAATTTTTCAAATACAAATAATACATAGTACAAGTGTGATATGCAATGGGAAAAATGAAATGTAATCACATATATTATAGATCTTAATGAACTAAATAAGCTAACCTAGAAAAAAAGGCCAGTGGAGAAAAGCTCCAGGGCTAAAACAATTTTACAATTACAAATATTGCATAGAACTAATGTGTTCTATAATCAGTTATATTATAGTTCATGACTAACTAGAAAAGACTAAATTAGAAGGAGATTAAGTTTGAGGTTAAATCTTAGCAATACAAAAGGAAGGTCAGAAATGTTAAAATGAATAAAGTAATATTTACAAAGATAAGGGAAATTTTGTTAGCTGGAGAGTTGAGGTAGATGCGAGGGTCAAAGTGGTTAAGGAAGGTTTATGATAGAGTAAGGTGCAAACAGGTTAGTCTGGGTTGGTACAAGAGCAAAGCCAGAATTTATTGAAGTGTCTTAATAGTTGTTTCTTAAAGAGTGGAAGAGTGGACAATGAAGAGATATCAGATGGAAGATTATTCCATATTTTACCTACTGAGTTAGAGAAAAGGCAGTTGCCTGCAGAATTGTTAGATTTGGTAATATTAGCAAGTAGTTTATCAGAGGAACATAGTTGTTTCAGGTTTATGTAGGGAGTGAAGACGTTATAAAGAGCTGGTGTTTTAGAAGGTTGATATAGGATTTTGTGTGCTATTAAAAGTTGTTGAAAAATGAGCTTGTTAGGGAGTTCCAGCCAGTGTAGTTGTTTTAGGTTTAGACAGTGGTGGGTTCTGAATTGGGATAAGGTGGCAAATCTGGCAATATTGTGATAAGATGTAGTAAGTTTCTTAAGGTTACTTTTAGATAGATTAGTGTAAATAGGGGAAGCATACAGAAGGGTAGAGATAAGATGTGTTTGGGCTAAGGTTGTCCTAGCTTCAGGTGTGAGGAAGGGCTTTATTCTGTACAGGGATCCTATTTTCTTATTAACTGCTTTTATAGTACTGTTGATTTGACTATCATAGTTAAGATTGTTATCGATAATAACACCGAGAAGTTTAGTTGTGGAATCAGGAGAGATAATCGTGTTGTCAGTTGCTGTAATACAGAAGTTTAATAAAGTTGATTTACGTGTAAGTGAAAAGAGTAATAATTTAGTTTTCTTAGGGTTAAGGAGTAGGCAGCGATTGGAGAACCACTGTTCTACAGTTGAGAAGGCTGTTTGAGTTTGAGTCTGGAGTTCAGTTTGAGAAGAAGCAGTGCAAATAATGGTGGAATCATCTGCATATTGTATGCAGGTAGTGTTAGGTATAGATGATTGGAGGTCGTTGATAAAGATGGAAAATAGAAGTGGGCCTAGGATAGACCCTTGTGGTACTCCTAAAGAAATAGGGAGGAGAGCAGATAGTGAGTTTTTCCAGAGCACGGCTTGCTGCCGGTTTTCTAGATAGGAAGAAAACCAGGTTATGGAAGAGGGATCCAGGGCCAGAGATTTTAGTGTGTGCAGAAGAAGTGAATGATTCACCATATCAAAGGCTTTTGATAGGTCTAAGAAAAGAGAAGATGTAAGTTTGTTGTTGCGGTTGAAGTTTATGGTATTGGTAAAGGAGAGTAAAGCTGTGGTGGTACTGTGGGCAGGTCTGAAACCATGTTGAGTGTCCGCTAGAAGGTTGTTATGGAGGAGATGGCTGAGTAGTTGTTTATGTATACATTTCTCCATGATTTTGGCTAAGGGGGATAGAAGTGCTATGGGACGATAGTTGGAGAAGTCATAAGATTTGCCTCCTTTATGTAGGGGTATTATATGAGATATCTTCCAGAGTGTTGGAAAAATACCTTCTTTTATTGATCTGTTTATCAGGATAGATACAGGGTAAGCAATGGATTTTGCTGCTAGTTGCAAGAATTCAGCAGGAAGCTTGTCTGCAGAAGGGGTAGTAGGTTTTAGTTTATGGAGAAGAGATTGTATGTAGGAGGTAGATACAGGTTGTAGGTTAAAGGGAGGGATAGTGTTTATTAAGGTATATGGAGGTAGTTGCGAAGTATCTGGAGATAGTTGGTTGGCTAGCGTTTGTATAGAATTGGTGAAGAAGGAATTAAAGTTATTGGCTGTTAGTGTGGGGTTATCCAGGTCGGAATCCTGTGGGTTGGGGGTAATTATTTTGCCTGGGGTCAGCAGATTATTAATACAAGACCAGAATGTTTTTGGTTCATTTTTCGTAGTATTTTGAAGTTGAACGTAGTATTTCTTTTTGTCTGATAGGATTGCTTTTTTAGTACTGTTTCTAAGTTCTCTAAAGTTTTGGTGGTCAGTTGGACTTTTGGAGGTACGCCATTTATGCTAAGATTTGTTTCTTAGGGCTATTTTATGCTTAGTATTTGTGGTTAGCCAGGGAGCAGTTTTAGTTTTGCTTCTAATGGTGCGACTTGGGGCGTGCTGATTAAGTATAGCTAGGAATGTAGAATTGAAGTGGTCTACTGCTTTGTTGAGTGGGAGATATTTTAGTGGGGCCCAATGACATTGTGAAAGTTCAGCTTGAAAGTGATCAGGGTTAAATTGCTTTTTTGAGTGTAGAGTTCGGAAAGTGGTGGGTAGGGTTAGGTTGGTTTTGCATCTAATGATATAGGTTAGTGCGTGGTCACTAAGGTCATCTGGAAGGATATGTGATTGGTAGGTTTGCAAGGGGGTATTTGTAAGAATCCAGTCTAGGGTGGTATGCTTATTGTTTGTTTTATTAATTCTAGTGGGACCATCGATAAGTTGTTTGAAGCCATAGAGGTTGATGTGGGAAGTAGGGTTATCATTGTTACAGGAATTCCAACATTACCTTAACCTACGGCCTGGTCTACATATGAATTGTTTATTTGAATGTTTATGCTTATTACAATATTCTGAAACAGAAAAAAAACGCACCACTATTCGTAATGTAGTCTGCAGAAAAATGTAACAATTAGAAAACAGTCAATGAAATCTGATGCACAAAACAATGAGAAACTCGGACTCACACCCCTGAATACTTTCTCAAACCTTCCAAATACTAAAGCAAACTCAGACACATAAAATACTATAACATTTTCAGTGTTGTGATATTTATAAAAAAAAAAAAAAAATGTATAGATTTTCACCAACCGAGTACTGACATGTTTTAGTAATGCTTCCAATGACAGTGTAAATAAACTAAGAACAGAACTGACAAAAACAAAGCAAGGCAGTACCAGTTCAGGTCAGAAAGCATGGAAAATTTACAGCTTTACTCCCGTCACAACTGATCCCTAACATATAAAGAGCAGCAAAAAAATAAATAAAATAAAAAAACACAAACAATTCAAAATCGTTTAAATAAACATACTCACACATTTCCTATAGAAGCTAGATAAACATGAGTTCCTCCAACAGTATCTTTTACACCAGTCATTTTTTGTGCATCAGTCAACTCGTGTGCCTACAGGGATGGCCTATGGCTTCAGAAAAAGGAAAGGGTGCAAAGGGCAAAGTCTGGCTTTTAAACAGCTGAGCTGTAACATGAAAGTTCAGGAAAGCCAGGAAATGTACAAAAAATCCATGGTAACAGCACTGCATAAATACAGAGTATAAGAGTTTTTCTAAAGTTAAAGACAGATCAATGATGCAGATAAGACACCTGATGAATAACAATGACTCTGGCTTTCAGTACAACAAGGGGCAAGCTGAGCTAACAGGCTTAATGTTGAGGAGATGGATTCATTATGCAGACATCACAACTCCTCAGTGTAACTTCAATTGTCTGTACAGCAACAGAAGATGAAGATGGGGGTGTTATGCATGTGCATGGGAACCCTAAGTCACACATAACAGCTTAGCACTTTTAGGTGAGGTAGGAGACGTCTCATAATATTGACTGAATTACCTGTATCTTTGATAACCCAACAAACTACACAAACTACATTAATGTCTTTGGCTTCTCCCAGATAATATCTTATCATACAAGAACTGACAAACATAGTAACAAGCAATCCATCCTTGACTGGACGGACCCTAACAAATAGACCCTACATTTGTCATCAAGCCAGCTGCCTACCAGACTTCCTCAGCAGCCATATGCTCACCAAGCCAGCTGCCTACCAGACTCCCTCAGCAGCCATATGCCCACCTATCTTCTCAGGCATAAAGCAGGCCATATAAACTATAGCATATGTAAACATATCCAAAGCAAACTAAATTTCTTCACCAATACCTTCATATCTCTTCTAAAACAATGCAACTGTTCACCTCTAAAACACCTATAATTAGATAAAGCAATCCAGTACTTCAGCAATACATTTCTAGATATCCTCAACAGCTTGACTCCCCTGAGATGTATATGGGTAAAAGCAAAACCAATCCCTTGGCTAATAAAGGATGGTAAACTACTCATGAAACCAATAGATGGAGCCTGGAAATGCTATTAAATAATCAAAAACCAAACCACCCTGCTAAACTACTGTCACCTACGAAAAGCAGATAAAACAAGACAAAAAAGTCTACTATACATCACTTAAACTAAGGCATCTTAATAATCCCCAAAAGTTCTGAAGTGCCATAAAACAACTCTTAAAACCTGGACACAGCACTACATCAGCTCCCACCCCCATAAACGCCACCGACACCATAGCAACCCAGTTTAAATTACATTTTACAAACTCTATACTGTTCCTGCTAAAAGATAGCAACAGTACCATGGTAACTCCCCACATTAACACCACCCAATTCAACACCCCAAACTAATTCTTTCTCCTTCAGTCCAGTGCAAACCAGCTACATACACAAACTAAAACCTTCATGTCTTGCAGCAGACCAACTCCCTAATAAATTAGCAGGTGATACAATCGCTTATCCAGTCTCCATACTAATTAACCTCTCCATCTCAGAATATGTCCCTAAACTTTGGAAAATCTCACACGTTATCCCCCTACATAAAGGAGGCACATCCACAGAGTTATCAAACTATAGGCCAACTGATATTCTCTTCCCCTTGCTAAAATTCTTGAAAAATGTATTCGCTCCCAATTCCTGCCTTATCTAATAAAGAATGACCTGCTATCTAGCTCACAGCATGGCTTTCATCCAAAACATTGCACCACTACCATCCTTGTATGCTTCACAGACATAGTAAACCAGCTCAGAAACAACAATCAATACGTATAGCATCTATTTTCCTAGACATGTCAAAGGCCTTTGACACTGTTGCACATTAAAAACTTCTCAGCGAACTAACCTCCCTGAACCTCTCTCAACCAGTCATCTCGTGTCGGCAAGACAACAATTAGTAAAATTACACAATGAAATCTCATCTCTGCTCCGTGTTTCAGTCAGCGTCCCACAAGTTTCAGTACTTGTACCACTACTTTTCACCATTTTTATCAACAAACTCAGTTCGACCATTGACTCAGCAACAATCATACAATACGCAGGTAACTCCTCACACATCTGCAAAGCCCCATCCCTCCCTGAGCTCCTCCACAAAACACAGAAATCCTTCACAGATGTAGAACAATATCTCTGAAACAATCAACTCAAACTGAACCATAATAAGACTAAACTAATGCTATTCAAAACTCAGAAAACACTTCAGCTCCCCTTCCCATTTAACATACACTCCAAAAACAAAATCGATCATGTCAACCACACCTAACTGCTAGGTGTCACCACTGACAACTGCCTAAAGTATAATAAACCCATAGCCCTAACAATCCAAAAGGTACACATTAAACTTGGCACTCTGTACTGATCCAAGTCATTACTTACCTAAACCACTAAACAGTCTATAGCCAGAACTCATATACTATCCACTCTGTTATATGCCTCCCCTGTTTTCACTAATCTGAGAAAATGAGAGCTTCACAAACTTGAGTCCTGCTACAATAAAACAGCCAAGTTAGCTTACAACCACACATGTAGATTACTCCACTGCACAGCCCTTCTAAGACTGAAATGGATTTAACTTCCTAACTTTATACAACTCCATCAATTCGCCATCATCCACCATCCAGCAAAATGTCCAACCCTCAAAAACCTAGTTCACTCATACTCCAATTTTAGATCATTGTGATCATGCAACAAATTACCTCTAAAGGTTACAAAAGACAACAACGGTTTCGGAGATCTCAAAACAAATATCACAAGCCTGGAAATTGATTCACCAGCATTTTGTCAACACAGCCAACTCATCCAAAATCAAAACGTTACCTACGGAGCAACTAACAAATAATTGGCTCTGCTTATGCTCTACTCCAGGTTGATCACTCCTTACTTCCCTTTAATTATCCTAAATACCCCTGTCTTCCTACCTCTTGCTCCCCTTGTTTAAGGTGGCTGTATATATTAACAATTGTATCCAACATATTGGATACATCTACAACTAGACTCCATGCAATACTGCTATTTTTCATGGTCATACTAAATTATTCTGCTAATGTACAGTAGTTTACCTGTCCTTTTTAAATTTTATTTTATAAACTTCTACTGATCAAAATTTGCCCTGAGGATCTTTTCTCCCTGGGCCACCGCTGGAATTGGGTTCCTGACCCAGTCGGATAGTTTCCCGATCACCAAACATCAAATAGATAAATAAAATATGTAAGCCTGTCTGATTGCCATGGCAATAACCTCAAGTCTGATGATCCCTTCTAATTCTTACAAGATATCATGCAAGTTCATTTCAATTACCATGTGATGTTTCCATTCTCATACTACTGTGTGTAAAATATACAAATGTATGTACCGCTTATGTGTGTGTGTGCTGTTTACGTCTTGCTAGTAGTTTTCTCTTCTTGAAGTTTCTTGTAATTTTTAATAACTGTATGCAGAGATTTTCTCCTTGGGATTCCACTGAAAATGGGTCTCTTTCGACCCAGCTGGACCATCCCAGTAAACAAATCCATGCATCCTCAAGCCCTTTTCTCATTTTGCACATGGGGTTGGGGTGACGCTTCCACAGTGACAATCATCTCGAGCTAACGTTTGCACCGCTGGGTGGCTAGCTCTGCTGCGGTAGTTCATTCACACCACTGACTCATGCACACATACTCACCTACAGTCAATTCAGAGCATCCAGTCCACCTACTGCATATCTTTGGAATGTGGGAGGATACCGGAGCACCTGCAGGAAACCCATGTAACTGCAGGAAGGATATGCAGACTCCACACAGAAGTCACCCCAGCCGAGAATCTAACCAGAGAACCTCTTGCTGTGAAGTGACAATGCTAACTGCTGCACCACCGCACCCATATATATGTAAATAGATAGATATAGATAGGTTTACAATCAAAATGTCGAAATTCAATTACACGACAGCCTCCTCCTCAAACATGGTAGGAGCGACAGTCGGAATGTCGGTGTTAATGTGTACGTCCATTTAGAAGGACGTACAAAAGGCAGGGACATGAAGCATATTTGGCAATGGCAACTGCCAGCATTAATATCGACAGACCGTTGTCGATCTTGCTGCATCGACCTTAAGACCTACTTAATATGTATGAGTCAAAGATATGCATCGTGGAAATCACCATCCCCAGTTGTGATTTGCATGCATTTGATCGTAAACCAATTATATATATATATATATATATATATATATATATATATATATATGTATGTAGCATCACTCTTTTCTAATGAAATATGTTCCATCAAGCCAAAGGAAACGCATCTGAAAGGTATCAAACTAATGTAGGACAAATCTATTGTCAATTTTATTAAGAAGAGTTCTACATTTCAGCTTTATATGCATATTAGACCTGTAAACATACAGAAAACTTGTAGGAAAGACACTTGTACAGTCAGTATTAGCTGGTCTAGATAATAAGAAGTAATAGAAGCTGTATACTATGTTAGAACTAGGAAACAGTTGCACTTCATGATGGTCTTCTAAATTCCAAGCTTCTGATAGTACATACTTGTAGCAATGCATCCAGCTTTCTTTAATAATTTCAGAGAAAGATTCATCATCTTCTCGTGGGTAAAGTGTGTGTGTGTGTGTGTGTGGGGGGGGGTGTGTGCTCAGCAAGGCTATGTCTTCAATATTCCTCAAGAAAAAAATTAAATTTCAGACTTTTGCAGATATCTTGATCTAAGAGGTGGAGAGGTATGCAAAGCTCTTTGAACTGCTGCTGCTTCTGCCTCTTTTCCCAAGCATATATACACACAAACACACTTTAGATGTCATTCAGGCAAGCATGTATACACTCAGACATGCAGACAGAAACAAGCATACATACACAGACAGGTACATACTTATCTTTCTTTTCTTATTTATTATTTTATTTTTACACTCACTAAACAGCAAAACCACCGCTTAGCGAGTGTAAAATAACTGCTCAGTTGAGCTGACTCTAACCTCATGCATATGAAAACACTTTCATAAGCACTTTAACACACTCCGCCTGCCCCACAAAGTAAAAGAAAAAATTTCTCCACAGAATAAATACTTTTCAAACACTTTTAAACTAACAAGAAATAGTGCACTGCCATTTAAAAGTACAGTTGAGACTCATGACAGTCCAGTAAAATACAAACGCCTAACTTAAAAATAATAATGTGCAAGGTTTCTCCCCCTAAGGGAACTTACCTACCCTGCAAAAGAATAACCTATACCAACCATCGATCCTCAAAATCCTGCAGAGGAGCACTCTCTTCAATAGCAGGAAAGCTTAGAAGGGCTTGGTGCCCAAACCTGTCTTTGTAGTCAGTTCAATCTGAGCTAACAGTTTGGGAATATGGAAGGTGCCCTGAAGCTTTGGAAAATGGCCTAATGCTACATCCTTGACAGACTGTAATCCATATAGCAAAGGCTACTACTCCAACAGTGATCAATATGATGAATACTGGACCTTTTTTTTTTTCCTTCTCAATCTAGAGGTAAGAGGAGTGCTCTGCCCAAAAACTAAAAGACTTGGTCATTACTTTTTATCCCTTTATTGTGAAGAGATAATATACCCTGGAGTGCTCCAAGAAAATGCCATAACCTCTATTTTTTTTTCTTAAATTTCTTTGATTATTTTACATTCGATTATCAGTAAAACTACAATAAGTTGGTCTGCTGCTTAGCGAGTGTAAAATAACAGCACTATCGATCTCACTTGCACTCTAATGCAGGCATACACACACTCTGACACACACACACTTCTGTTTTTACTTAAAAGTCTTATTTTCTTATTTTACACTGGCTAAACAGCAAAAGTGATGCTTAGCCAACGTGAAATAGTGGCAATCGTTCGGTTTCTTCACGGCAGTAACCGGCATTACGTGTAATGAAAAACCTTACTTCTCAATAGTACAAACTTTTGCAGAATGTCCGATTTTGCCTTTTAACTTTTAGGTCCATCCTATTAACATTTTCTGGTTTGACTATGGATTAATGTCAGTAAATAATGAGATGAATTTCTGGTGAAATGCATACAAACACTGGTTTTATTTGAACACGTCTACGTTTATAACAGCAATGTTTAACGTGTCCCTATTTACAGCCCTTTCTCCCATTACTTTTGCCTCTGTCCCGACTTCTTAGACTAAGCAGTTGCAATCTATTTTTACTGAGGAACATTTTATGACGTGTACATATATGTAGGGGAAAACACTTTTAAAGAAAAATGTGATACAGATACCTCTAGTTATAAAATTGTCACCAGAGAACACGTGTGAAAAGCAGGTATTATAGCAATCCCTCAACAAAACAGATGTGTGCAGCAACTACTGTGAAGAAAACAGTTCCCACAGTAAGTCAGCATTGCATTTTTACAGGCTACAGGAATCAAAAGTAAAATATCTCGTGCATAGTTAGTGTTTGGGGGTGTTCCCAGGGCGAAAGGACTGAAGGAGGCTTGTCGTGGCCGGTTCTTGGCCAGCAACGGGGGAAAATGTGAAAAGTAACAAAGGGCGTTATTACCAAAAGGTTCAAGCACCCATATTTTCTCTTCAGCTATGCAAGACTGTGATATGGTCAAAGATGGCTCATAGTACCGGAGCTGTAAGAACAGCTAATGAAAAAAATCGGGGAAATTGTCATTCTGGATAACCAAAAGAATATGGTACAGTGCTACATTCAAAAATAGGGGAAAAGAGAACCTGGGAAATGAGAAAGCAAGCAAAGCAACACATAGTGGTCCTTTTAAGTGTGATCACAGAACAACATACATTGTTAATTTAGTCTCCCGTTTGTCTAATTACTGTCAATCAGTTACTTCTGTTAATCCTTACTCAACCAGTGAGACAGGGTGCACAGACTGAACCAACATATAGTCAGTCACACAAAATAGTCCAGCACTAGGGAGATATGTAGAATATAAAATTCTTTAATGTGGCAAAACAAACAGCAAACTGGTTTCGGCAAAAAGTCAAGCCTTCTTCAGTGCGTTAACTAACATTAATTAACTTCACATTTAAATAGTACAATATTAGACCAGAGTCAAAGCTGATTGGTACATGCCAAAATTAGCTTTATTCATTAAGGCCAGGCTTAAACAGAGCACCCAGCCTGACAATTCAACTAGATTTCTTATTATTTAATGTAGAATGCCATCCTGTTTTATTAGATTTGTTTCCTTGGATTTTGTCAATAATTGTAAATTGAAATTTAGCAGTACAATGGGTCACTGTGTATTTGTAAAGAGCATTGGATATTCTTTTGTTTTTTATGTCACTAAGATGTTCACTAATCCTGTGTTTTAGTGGCCGAAATGTTTGCCATACATAAAAATTTTTAATTAATGTTAGTTAATGCACTGAAGAAGGCTTGACTTCTTGCCAAAACCGGTTTGCTGTTTGTTTTGCCACATTAAAGAATTTTATGTTCTACATATCTCCCTGGTGCTGGACTGTTTTGTGTGCTTGGCTTCTGTTAATCCACCATCGGTCCCAGATTTTCCTAAAGGACTCCTCTGATCTTATATTACACTGAACACTCAGGTTCCCGTTTACATTTGTCCTACAACTCTTTCCATCAAAAAGTACTTTGTAATGTCTAGGCTAAACTTTGTACCTATCTTCTGGTAGGCACGCATCATTCTTTCTCTGCATTTCTTCTTCAGCTGTATGCTGTCATGGTGTTCCCTGAGTATTTTGGGCATCCATATTGTGCTTCTGATTCCCCTCTTATCCTCAAGTGTGACTCGATTTGGCATATAGTACCTCTCCATGTACTGTATTCACTCCAGTCCACGGGTTACCTTGGTAACCTTTCTTTGTTTCTTCCCGATTAGCGTAACATCCGTAGTCCAGATCTGGACATAGTACTGCAGCTATGGCCTAACCAAGGTTATTTGGAAGAGCAGATGACATCTACTGCTCTCCTAAGGAAACAGCCCAGCACATTATTGGCCGTAGGTAGTTTACACTCTTATTGTTAAGATCATTCCTTCTAGGTGCCAGTCTGTTTTAATATTAAAAGCCCTTTAGCAAGAAGGATCATCTTATCTAGTGCTGGTTCTAAGAGATGCTGGAGGGTAGCATTCTTCCCAAAAAGCGGACACCATTGCCAGCAATAATGATTTAGCTTGGGAGTGAAGTAGTTATTTTAAGGAAAATAGAAAGTATTAGGCAGGTCATAATTATGTTTGCCTTGAATCTGCTTTCTGTCTACAAAAAAAAAATAAATTTTCCCTTCATCTCATCCTTAATAGTTTGCTGGCTTTTTATGAGTTAGTAAAATCGCCATGTATCTCTTATTTTCACACTTCTTCAAAAATTCAATGTTTCCTTCACTGTTGGCTGCCTTATATGTATTTTTATGTTTGTTACTGTTAAAATGTAAGAGAATAGTCTATCCAAAAATCTTTTTATTCCCTCAGTTTAAGCTTTATGGACTTATTCTTCATAAGGGATCTTTAATTATTTTGTTTATTTATTAATTGGGTAGATGGGTTGCATTTTCATTGGCAGCCTTAACTCAGGTGAGCAAAACAAGAAACATTGTGCAGTACAGTAGCAATGCAAGGCACACTACACAATACAAGGGCAAAACAGTCTCCGCTGTTGTAGAGGAAATGGGTAAAGCCCTGCATACAGCCCAGGTGACCTAGAAACATTTACTGACCCAGGCATTAAATGGTTTGGCAGGAAGGATGGGTATGCTCTTCCTGGGGAGGGGAGAGAATGTGGCGGTGTGCAAGAATTGTTTAAGTGCTAAAAATGGCTAGGGCTTGAAGCAGTTGTCAGGCTGTACATGCTGGATGGCTAAGGAAGCATGGTGGTTGCCCAGTGGCCAGTGAGGGCATCTCCTTACAGGCCATGCCTCATTGCTCACTCAGCCTCTCAGTGTAATGTCTCCATGCTGTTGTGTGCATGCACGCGCGTATGAGCTTGTGTGTGTGTGTGTGTGTGGGGGGGGGGGGGGTAAGGCCTATTAAAAGTCTTGCCATGCAAGACAGTATATATAACTCTGAAGGCTGCTGACTCATCTCCACATTTCCACTTCTCCTTCTCTACCCATTGACAGCCAGCGCAGTGCCATTCACCTGAGGGGTAATGCCAGGGGACCTTAAAAGCAATTCTGACCACCTATTTGGTAGTTGGAAGCATGTGTAGAATCTGCATATTTAGGATTATATCAAATAAGGTTGAGCAAAAAAAGATTGAATTGAATAGCTCGACTATACAATACATCAGCAGTACTAATGAATGAGCCCAAAAACTCCAACCATGCAAAGACTACCCTATATGTAAAAAAACACAATACAATGCCTTTTTATTTATTTTTTGCTGGTCAGAAGCATCCCTGCACTTGGCATGTGGCACTTTACTGCACATATGTGGTGTTGTATAGCAGGCGTGCAGTAAGTGAGAGGAGTGCTTACTTACAAGGCTCGAGTACGTGACAGTATCTTTTTAGTGTGCAGTCAAGCATCTGATAGTTGTGACACAGCATTTTTTTTTTCCAGTTATGCAATATTTTTTTGTGAAGACTTTTTTTTTTTTTTAAGTGTATGTTGGGCATATTTTATACACAGCTGCTAGCCAAACAAATTGATTTTGTGTATAGATGAACAGAAATATAGCTGGCTAGATCCAGGTACGTACGCACGGTGTCACACACACACACACACACACACACACACACACACAATCCCATATAAGCTTGTCAGTCCCCTGAAACTGAGCTCATTTTGGTTAAGCTTTGTCCATGCATTCCTTTTTGATAAAATAAAAACTCCTAGGTAATATAATTTTTGCTGCTGTATTATGTAAAACAGTGGGTTGTAACTACCACTAACAGAGTTCCATACCTTATGTGCAACTGAACTTCTGCAGATTTAATCTTCTCAGAATCTGCAATGTAATTTAGGCATTGCATTTTTTGAGCCATCAAATTGATCCTGGCCAAAGCCAATGTTTTACAGACGTGTGTGTGTGTGTGTGTGTGTGTGTGTGTGTGTGTGTGTGTGTGTGTGTGTGTGTGTGTGTGTGTGTGTGTGTGTGTGTGTTTACATGTAATCTTAATAGCAGCCTGTCACAGTACATTTTATAGTCACTTGTGTTTAGCATTTGATTAAAGCTTCTCACAACTCTTAGGAGTGAGAGATTCATTTGAACGGATAACTCTTTTAGAATTAATTGATGTGGTTTCACTGATAATTTCCATATTCACTTTGGGAACATTGTGTCTTCCTTCTCTCCCATTTAAATAGTGGCTTCCCAACATGTTATCATTCTTTTTAACAACACTTTATCAGTCAGTCCGATTCCAGTAAGGTTCTTTATGCAGATGATCTGCTGTCACTGAAGTACGAAAGTCTGCACTGACTAGGATCTGTGTTTTCACTCACTCCTTCTCATTATGTAAAAATGACTTGGTAGGTTTGTGACAGATCTGAGATGTCTCACCATTTTCACTGCAGATGCACCAAAATATTTGGGGCGTTGTGGTTGAGCCTTCCTTAGCCATTCAAATTTGTATTGAACTTACTAGTGATAAAGTTCTTGGATAAGCTGCGGTGGTGCAGCGGTAGTGTTGTTGCCTCACAGCAAGAGGTTCTCCCGTTCGATTCTCAGTGGGAGCGCCTTCTGTGTGGAGTCCTCCCCGCGGTCGAGTGGCGTTCAAAAGACATGCGTAGAATGGGTGTGCCTTCGCTGAAGTATGGGTATCGAGCTGGCACCTTGGCACCCGTAACAAATCTACTGCCAATCATTAGCGGACCGGAGTTCCGCTGTGGCAACCCCTAACAGGGAAAAGCCGAAAGAAGAACAGTGATAAGTTCTTGGCCAAGTAAAATTAGCATGTAGCATTACTAACTTTCTCACCTCCGAACCTGTAGAATAATTGCAAAAAATGTTTGAAAAACTGAATGTGCCCTTCCCCTTGTCTCCTTGTGCAACTTGCATAAAGTAACAATAATGTTATTTCTATTTCTGAAAGCTGCATACATTTACTGTTTTGTTAACTAATGCCTGGAAAAATGCTTTGTGAGTTCAACACTCAAGAGACTCCTTTATTTAAACGTTAAACACTTTCATCCATGCAGTATTTGGATTGCTCCTTGAGCTCACTTAGTACTTTTTTGTCTTTTTGTAGTATCCATCTGTAAATCAGTCCACTTCAACATAAGGTTCACTTTGCTTCCCATCAGTAGTCATTAAGAATGCAACAGTCAAGCATACTTACACTGCAGAGACCCCTTTTTATTCTCCACTTCATAAAGCGCCTTACTTAAAAAAGGCTTTACGATTTGGAACTCAGTATCTCATAGTATCAGGTACCTTCCTACACTTTCTTCATAGTAGATAGCAATACAAAAGATGTATTCTTGAATTTACTCTGTACAAATGGTTTGGACACTGGCTAATTTAGTTGTCCTTGTGATTTGTAACCATGGTATTACTGATGTATGCTTCTATACTAGACTCTCCCTAAAATCCTAAAGTTTTCTAAGCATGTAAATAATAAGTGAAATGCAGCTTTAAATGTTAAACTTTATGTTGTATTTAATGTATCCCTTATTACTGTGTATGTGCTCCTTTTTGTGTTTTTCTCTCTCTTTAGTCATGGCTGAAAAAATTGATAGACCAGTCCACCTACCTGGTTCATGCAAGACGGGTAAATTAATGATCCTGTTGAGCAGTGTTAAAATCAAGTAATTTGGGAAAATAAAGAAAGGGGGGAAGGAATGAGTGAAGTAATCTCTAAATTCATTTGTGTGTTTATGTGCTGGATAGAGTGAATGGTTGAACCCTTTACTGCTCAGTTGTTATTAGCTTTGGGTTTGAATTGGTATCACTTGAGTTAATTAAGTTTTGCCTGGATAAAGCTGCAATCGAACACAACCAGTCACAGCTTTATCTGGATGGAAAAGAAAGAAAAAATATATTTTTGCAAGGAGGTAAGCCTTTCCTGCACTCTCGTATGTTAGACTTCACCTCACCTTATATATATTTATTAACTTCATAGTTACAGAGGTGCTGAGAGTGGAAAAATGTGAATGATTGCCAGTGCTGTAACTGAAACAGCACCAGCAATGATTTCATAAAACAAGTAGCACTCTCATCCATTTACATTCACTGAGTTTTAATATGGACGGTTGATTGCTAGGTCACTAGTTTAGAGCAACCTTTTGAACTTGGACAGAGTACTCTGGCATTCTTGCTGTGTATTTCTTTATTTTTTATTTTTAATGTAGGACTGTCTGAAGGACAGCCAAACAGTCTACCTCATTGCAACATTTCATCTAATGTCTGTGGAAATATGAAATGTGGACATAAGTTACCAGTGCTGTACAGAGGAATAAACAAGAAATGTGAGTATTTTTTTTCTACCTAAGAGTGTTTTTTTTCCATGCAGCACTCCAAGTCTCAGTTTGAAAGAAGAAAAGCATCATTTAAAACAATCACTTAAGATCAATATTAAACAACTTTTGCTGTGTTATAACAATAACCACAGTTTTTGCAGTAACTTCTCAAGTGAGCGTAGAAATACTTACCTCTAACATATTCATAGGTTTAATTATTGTATGCCATGTGATAGAGTTGTACTTCCCTTCAGTATATGGGCACACATTTTCATATCCCTACATTAGTTTAATGAAGGAGAAACTAGCACATTCTCCTACTAAAATATATGTGCTAGGCAAGCTGACATTTTGATTGTCTCTTCCCTAATATTGAGAAAAGACACAGGGCTGGATTCCATAAGTCAACATCAACAACACTATTCCTGAAGTCATCTGTGTTTGCTAAGCAAGGCTTCGGGATCTTGAAAAAGACTTCATATTGAGCCATCCTGAACAATTAATTAGGCACTTGGATGTGCTGTTCTGCAAGACGGTTCAGTAAAACTGCCCCATGCTCACTGAGCTGCTGCCTTAACAGATTGAAAATGACCTGGCATCAAGCTGGAAGCAACACTCGCCAAGTGGGTCTTAGGGCAGCTAGAAAAGTTTTTGTCTTGAAAATTGTAAAATATGTGCTCGCATTTGCTGAAGTGGTATATAGCAAATATAGAAATACAGGCTTCCTTATTTTACAGTGTATACAACAGAGTTATGGTACACCAAATATCCTAGTGTACATCACCAAGCAGAAAGGCAGGCATTCTTGGATTGTGCACATAGCTTTTTGAGGTGTTAAGTGTAAACAGTTTGCACTTGAACTCTAGCTGCTTATGCTTCCAGCTCCATGGTGTAGAAGGAGGATGCCCTGAGTTGCCCAAATTATCTGGGTTTGATTAGCAGGTCTGGATCTGGAGGAGCTGGGAAGATGGTGAGCCCCTGAGGTCACTTCCACCCATCCTAGAAGGAAGGGGTCAAGGTCCCAGCACAGGAGTTCTGCCTGTGGGTAGGCTCAGTACCACACACTAGTGCACATGGAGTCTAGGGTGTAAAGGTGTTGAAAGCTGACGTGCTCCAGATAAGCATTGCGAATGTCTGGAAGAGTAAAAGAAACTCTGTGGCTTAGCATATCTTTTTCTGGATGGCTCATAGTATGTCTGGAACTAATGTTGTTTGAGTGGTCGTATTTGACCTTGTCATAGTTGTACAGAGCATGTGTAAAGAAATCTGAACACAGTCTAACGTCCAAGTATTAGGTTTGGATGCACTCTGGAATTCTGTTTAATTATTTATCCATATCATAGCCAGACTCGCATAGTAGCTGTAATTAAGACTTTGAGATGGTTTGACTCAGCACGCTGCAGGCTTCTTTATTTTACCAGGAAGCTGTGCAAAAATAGACTTTTGTGTATAATACATTATTAGTAATAAACAGCATATGGATTGCACATGTTTTGTATTATTTATTTTAACGTTCTTTATGACATTATTTTTAATAGAGAAAAGGCTTTCAGTGCTGTTTTAAATTAAAGGGCAGTAAAGAATAATGTTCAGCCGTACTAAGCAGGCTTGTTTTTGAATAATTAGCCACTTATGAACACTAACAAATGGTGTCTTGCTTCATTTTTGAGTAATCTGAATTTTGACAGTAACACCTCCTTTGAAATATAATTAATTTACTCACTTCTTAGTTGTGTCCTGAGTAAGGTTGTAAGTGTATTATTTAAATACAGTTTTGTATTTATTAATGTACTGTACAAATAAGTGAACATTCCTAATAACCATGTCACTGTTTGCTTACTTTATTAGGCTTTGTGTTGCATTGAGATCATTATTTACATATGTATTGTAACATTCCTACTTTGTTATCAAAATGTGTTTACTGTTTCTTACGTAATGACAACTCATCTCTTTAATATAAATCATTAATTCTTATGTTATAAGATGATTGAAGTATTCATAGGTTGTCTTAGCGTAATATACACACATAAGTTATAATTTCTTTTTTTGTAAGCATTGTTATTAAATCACAAGTAAAACAGTGGCACAGGTACACATAGTAACATTTTTCATGTGTGATTAATTTCTTGAGCATTTATTTTTAATGTTATTGGCTTGAGTATGTTTATTAAAAGGCATTCCATTCAGGGTGAGATTCCAAACCAATTTACTGTTGGGGTAGTGCTCTACCTCATGTAGGTACACAGATCCTAAGTACACAAAATGCCTTTGCAATTGCTTAGGCTGTATAGTCTTGTTGGGAATGACCGAGCTCTATGCTGATTCCAGAACAATATTGCAGTAAACTATGCCACAGCAGTACTTACAAATGTTATACCACTTCTGAATGCTAATGTAAATCTAGAGAGTATTTGTGCGGCCCATAGTAGTCAACGGAACTGCATGGTATAGTTAGATGTCCACCTGGATACCAGCAGTGGTATAACCGGCATTGCATGACTGAAAGCCCATATATACCTGCAGTACCAATGCCATAATTTCTGTGGCCTTAGAGATATCTTTCAATTTGGGCAAGGACTGCATGCATTTGCAGTAGTGTTTTTCACAAATCGTCCCCTTGATACACAGGAGATTACTCAAATCTGATTATTCTGCAAAACTTAGATGGAGCTTTTTTTTAGTGCGGCCCAACTAAATGTGATGAAATTTCAGCCCCCCAGCAGCATGCATGATAGTTTTATTACTTCATAGAGGTGGTGGTGAGGGCACATCTCACACTGAGGGACCTTAGAGGAAGTGTTGCAAGCATGATGGTCTTCATCTCATGCCAGGAACAGGTTATGAATTTCATTAGCACTGTTTCTGAATCTCGGTACCTTATCTTGGTGTAGTATATGTATAAAATATTTATGGTGTTGATGCACCATTAGCTACTATTAAAATATTCCTCACCCCAAGTATGACAGCATATGGGGTGGAGCAGAAATTTAAGTCTAGGGCAGCACTGCGGGTTGAAGGATAAGTTTCCACAGTGCTACCACGATTCTTTAAGAATCTGGTGTCTAGTGCTGTATTCAGCTCACATTAATCAGCTAAGTGACAGAATTAATTTATGATGAATAACTTCAAAATTTATGATGAATAACTTCAATATATTTCCCATTTTAAAAACTTGAAATCCAGAGTTTTAAATTGAAATAAGTATAAAATCCACAATTTTACTTTAATTATCATGTGATGTGACATAAAATCATACCTCAAGCAAGAAAACTGTAGCAAACTGTAAATGAAGAATTAGCTGTTGAATAGTTCAGATTAATCCAAGAAAAGTAAACAAACTATTCTAATCATTTGTTCATGACTATTTAGAAAGAATATTTAAATGATATATTTGTAACTGCTGTATAGACAAAATGTTGGAATAAATTGTTTTGTGCTCTGTTTGGGTGCCTGGTCTTGGAATGCAGTCCATGACTGAATCAGTTTATAAGTTTGAACTTTAAGGAGGATATTGCAAAATGTGTGCAGTTGATATTTTTTTTATTACTTAATTTGCTGTTCTTTGATTAGTAGTTTGGTCTCATGACCGTCATGTTTGTTGTGTCTCTATATATATCTGTATATGTATATATATATATATATATATATATATATATATATATATATATGTGTGTGTGTGTGTGTGTGTGTGTCCAGGCCAAGCTAGAATCTTCACTGTGTAATACCTTAAACCTCCTATAGTTGAAGCTCAAGGAATATATACCAAGTACTCCGTGGTGGTGCTGCGGTAGCATTGTAGCCTCACAGTAAGACGTCTTGTTCAATTCTTAGCTAGAGGGTCTTCTGTGTGGAGACATGCGTGAATGGGCGTAACTTTGTTGAAGGTTGTGCATCAGAGCTGGCAACTCGGCACTTAAAAATCTACTGCCAATCATTAGCGGACCAGAGTTCCGCTGTGGCGACCCCTAACCGGGAAAAGCCAAAAGACACAACAACAACTCCTTAAAGGTATAACAGTGTTTCAGCTACATGGCTTTGAATGCTGATGACTTCTTACTTTTGAAGCCCAAAATCCAGGATGGCACTCTAAGCAACCCTCTGTGGAACCAGAATGGCTAAGGAGATGATGTAAGAAAGAAATCTACCATGGAAAATGCAGAAAAGTGCTTCTTTGCTTAAGTTCTTTGCTTTACTTCAGTGCAATAAAGTAAACAGCACACAACAGCTAACAACTCACAGCTCAACACTGTAGCAGCAAACAGGTTTCACCCTCTGGAGTCATCAGTGCTGTATTGCATCTTATTTTCCAAAAGGACTTAAATAATTTAAATTGCGAGTAACGACACCCTACTACATGTACACCAATGTATAACATAGAAACTAAACATTAACAATATGTAAAAAACAGCCCAATACAAGAACAAAAAAAATTCATAAATATATGACCATCAGTCAATAGCTACAACATGTAAAAAAATATAGTACATATGCACATGAAAATAGGTGCATATGAATATACACATATGCATATAACTGCCATAAATTATGAAAAATCATCTTCTACCAGTATTCAGTAAGGCCTGGCTTATAAACAACCCCCAAGTATTTATATATATATATATATATATATATATATATATATATATATATATATAATGTGTGAAATAAGCACCCCCACACTGGCCAACAAACCAGAATCTTCTACTTCAAACATGGAAAAGGGTCAGCAAAGATTCAGCATTCTTGCCTGGTTAAAAAATGTGTAATGTAGTTAATTATTTTAGTTATTATGTAGGCTCCATTACTGTTGGGGATCCAAATTACCCAAAGGCATTATGCAATCATCGGCTCCTACCACACTGTTCAGTTGTACTTCTGGGTCTTCTGAAGGTGCAGATATTGTAAAGCAGTTGGCTTATGTGACCGTATCAATAGAGCTATATGCAGCATGTTTAATTAATTTCTTGATGCTTTTAAAACAATTGTTTTGTGTTGCTGCCTTTGCTGTGTACTGCACCCCACAGAAGGGTCCATTTGAATGAAAGGCAAAGTCTAGTGCTTTGATGTCTGTTAAATAGACTTCCTTCCTTTTTAATTTGAGTACTAACTCTTTACAAAAATGTCAATGGATTATTCAACAAACTGTAACACCATAGCAGTCACACGATAAACTATAAAATTCAGTAAACAGGAATAAGGCATAAGAACTTATTAATCAATAATTTGGTTATAATCATAGTGACAAAAACATGTACAACTTTGCACTATTAATTGGTTACAATATAAGCAAGACATGTCATTGCATTTTTGTATTCATACTTTTTCTTACACTAAGGTATTTTTATTGCAGAGTCCATATTTTGACATTTTAACTGGGGTTTTTTTCCCAGTA